>NW_026020264.1:1979915-2258903 GCF_900185275.1 Solanum verrucosum
TTACAAGACTACATATATTTTTAATTTAAGACTGGAAGATTCAAAAATCTCCTATAGTTTCTTTAATTTTGTATTGTTTAGATGGTTGTTACAGGTTGTTACATATTGTTTCATAATGTATTGTGTTTAATTATACTGTATTGTTTTGATAAATACAATATTTAGATAGATCATATCATTTTTCGTCATTAAATAATGTCACATATTAATAATTTGTAGGATAAATCTACGAGAAAAGTAAGGTATATAAGGTAAAACTACTATAAAAAATGTAGGTAAAGAATCATAAAATATGATTATTAAATAACAAGTAAAAATAAAGGAGGAGAAAATAATAATATTGCGATATCACGTTAAATCAATCGTTACTCAAAATGAGTAACGAAGAATTCAATATTACAAATCTTATTTCTTATAAAATGTTAAAAAGTTTACGCTACACTTACTCTATTTATAGCAAGTAATATAACCTGTTTTAATTTCAAAATATTATTATAAATTTTACTTTTTTTTAATAAAATAAATACGCATAAACCACTATATTGATCTCTGCTTTTCATGGGAGATCTAGCTAGGAGATTTAATGAATACCATGGTGACTCGTGGAGCTCATATATATATACATGAAAATGGAAGGCAGAATTTTGAGAGTAATAAATAAATTATAAGAAAGTCGTTACCATATTAGCTAGCAAAGAAAATGATAGCCATGATCACAACACTGTTCATATAGCCTTCAGCTACAGAAGATAAAAGATAAAAGAGTCCAAAAAGGAAAAGGAAAAAAAGGGAAGACATGGAGGTGGATTTAGGATATCGAATGCGAGTTTTTGAAAACGCAGTAAACTTTGTGTAGATTTTATATTTATATTTAAAAAATCATTAAATATATAAAAAGATTGTGTGAACCTAGTCATAAAATAGTATTGGACAATTTTTAAAAATATGCTGCCTAATATAAAATATTACGCCACGTATCTCAATATAAAATGTTATGAAATATTATAGCTGAGGAAGGCGTTATTCATAATGTACCAATCTTGTATAAACCGAGTATAATAAACTATGTGGCGTAAATATTTTTTCTGATCAATAGATATAAAACATGATTTTTTCTTTATTTTCTCTTTGGTTCATTTGTAGAAATAAAACTTGCTTAAACTTTTGTTTTCCTCAATGACGATTCGATTTCCTTCCGACACTTTATGTCTATGATAAAAAAAAAAAATTAGTACTTTAAGGGTTCTTTAGATGACGAAATTATATACAAAAAGTGGGGAAATTTTGATAATTATATATGCAGTAAAATGGTATGAGAGTATATATTATACTGGTTTGTATTGGTTAATAAATATAACTAGTACATACTGATATATTATACTGGTTTGTAATGGTTAATAAATAGCTAAAATTTCATGTCAATCTCAATTAGTGATGAATTATAAAAAAAAATCAATTAGCTAAAAATAAATTAAGAATCAATTAGCTAGAAATTACCGATAAATTTCATTTTTTTTCTAACATTGATATGTATAACCTTAATGGTTGAAAAGATGGAGTGGAGAGTACTGATGAATGTTAGTAGTATATATGCTATTGTGTGGTCTATTATTATCTCTGTCAAGAAAATAGAATGGGGACAGACAATTTGGATTTTTATATACATATAATATAATGTAGGTCACATGCAAGAAACTGTAGAATTTCAAAAATATAATTATTATTATTTTTCTTTATCAAGATAAATAGATATATAACCAGTGAAGTTGAACTCCAGAGATATCTATACTTCATTCTGACACAAGAGTGATCTCCCAACAGTATACACATTTAATTTACTGTTTTAAGACCCTATTTTACATCACTGAATTTCTTGGCCTAACAAGTGAGATACTGTCCATTGAACTATATATTTGGTACAAACTCATTTACTTCCATTTTCGTACCTTTTTTTTTCATTTTAATTGTTGTTCTAGCTTAAGAAAATTATTGCTTATCGAAGGCAGAATATATAAATATGTATCTTAACTTAGTTTTGACTGATATTTATGTCCTTTAGGTTTTGAGTGAGCACAAATAAATACTTGAATTTGTATAAGATTAAATAAATAAACACACATATCATACATGACATATCACACAGGACATAAATTGTCATGTAGGATGTCACGTAAGACACAAATATCTATTTTTTTCAAATTGAGGGCGGAGGAAGGGGAAATGGAGGACAATGTGGGGATTCGAACTCTTACCCAACAAGGTGATAGATCAGGTAACCAACCAGCTAAGGCACTAAGATTTTCCAATAGTGTGTCTATTTGTTCAATTTAATACAAGCTTAAGTGTTAGCTTATGCACACTCCGAATTAGAGGACGTAGATATTAGCTAAAATCAAATTAATGATATGTTTATATAAGGGAAAAGGACAAATATACCACCGAACTATCGTAAATGGTATACAGATACCCTCCTCATACTTTTGGGACATTAGTGCCCCTGCCGTCCAAACACCAAAGCAAATATATCATTTATACTAACGGACATACACGTTTCATAATCTTATCCATCGATTTGACATTTATTAAATATCGGATCGACGGATAAGATTGTGCCACGTGTCCCTATTTAGTCTTCTGTTAGAGTGAAGGGTATATATGCTCTGGTTTTTTAACTGCAGAGACACTAATGTCCTAAAAGTATGACGAAAAATATTTACATCCTATTTACGATAATTTGAAGATATATTTATCATTTTTTCCTTTATATAATGTGCCTTTAACAAACTATATTTTGTATTTATTTAAGAAAACTTTTAAAATTTATTACAATAAACATTTATAAAACTCACTATTGTGGAGCAGATGGAGTAATAAATTCGAAGACGTTGGTTACTAAAGGAATATTAATGAGTTTTCATTGGCCCCTCTTACCTCTTTGACCTTTCCTACTATGTCAGTTAATTGCCAACTCTTTATTGCACATATTCCTCCGTCTAAAAATAGTAATTCATTATATTATATTAAGATATCTAAAAATATTTCTCATTTTATAAAATTAATGGATAATTTTAAACATAGTTTCTAATTGGAAAAAAGAATTTGGTCAAAATAATATTTTATCTATGTTATTTTACCTTTTTAAACATGTTTATCCTTTTAACTTTAATACCTTTTAATTAAAATTGGAAAAAAGATCAATTGTTTTAAAATTAAAAAAATATTATAGTTTTTTTTTAATTTTTTTGTCATTTAGCACTTTCCTTTCTAATTTACCCTTATCATTAATTATAGTCATTTTCCTATTACATTTTTCAAGATATTGTATTTATTACTCATATTCAAAGGGTGATATAGTAAGAAAAAATCTTTTTGGCCAGAATGATATTTTATCTATGTTATTTTATTTTTTAAAACAATTTTACCTTTTTAACTTTAATACTTTTTAACTAAAAAGTAGAAAAAAATCAGTTTATTTTAAAATTAAAAAAATATTACATTTTTTTTAATTTTCTATTTATAGCTTCTTAAGAAGTGTGCAAAGTCAATAGTAGACAAATATTATTGGACAAATGAAATATATATTAGGGACAATGGTTTAAAAAATACTCCAACTTTGGTCGAATTTGATGTTGCGATACTAAACTTTCATGAGGACCTATTACCTCCCTAGACTATTTAATACCGTATTTTAAACATATATATTTGCCCACGTAAACATAAAAAATAATGCAAAATTATAAATAGTAATGTGTCCACGTTGGCACATATATACCTTTAAAATACACTATTAAATAGTTCAGGGGTAAAAGATACACTATTAAATAGTCTAGAGAGGTAATAGGTCCTCATGAAAGTTTAGTATAACAATAGCAAATTCGGTCAAAGTTGGAGTATTTTTCAGACTCTTATCCTTATATATTATGGGAGATTAATGTATACCAATTGTTGGTGGCATATTATTAATTTATCATTATTTTCTACTGAAAAAATATTTATTGGCTACATCAATAAAAAATTTAATTGAATCGTGAAAGAAAAAAACAATATTCTATTTGTACTATTTTATGTGGTGAAAATTTCAGAAATAACAAAAATAATAGATAGTATAATAAGACTCTATAGGTTTGTTTGCTATAGGGGTTGCAGTTTGTATATTTCGTTTGTCCGTTTGCATATTCCGCTTGCGAATATACAAACAGATTAAGCATATACAAATTTTGTACTTATACATTTATGAATTTTTCAAAATTTCATTTGTATATTTCGTTTGCCAATATACAAACATAGTAATTTATTATGAATTTTGAGAAAATGGTCAAATGCCCCCTTAAGCTATGACAGAATTCTCAACTACACACCTATTCTTTACGAGAGTCCTATCACCTCCATATACTGTTTAAAATTGAGATTTTTACCGCCTTAAAAAGTGACAACCACATTTATATTGACAGGTGATGTGCACACGTTTGACTGCTGGAAATATTATTTAAAACTTTTTTTCATTTTTTCTCTTTTTAATTTATTATTCTAAAAACTATGTTAAAGGTCAAAAGGTTGAAATTTGTAAATTTGTGTCTTAGATCTTCATTTATTAAACTTTTTTATTATAATGTTGATTGCTAATTGTTTGAAGCGGAAAACACTGGGTTGATTGAATTTATATATAGCTGTGATTTTTGGATTTGAAGAATGTCGGAACTCCATAAAAATCGACGAGCATTCATATGAATTTTGTGAATCTATATTCTCAAATTAGGAGAAACTAAGTTCGTCGATGGTTCGAAGAATTTCGTATGGCTGAAAATTGAAGCTTAAGGATGAAACTTTGAAGAACAACTTGAAACCACCATTAAAGTTAGTTTATAAGCTTGAGTTCTAATTTTAACTTACCACAGACGAACTCCGTTTTGAATGGGTAATATAAATCAAAAGAGTCGAAATGTTGAAATAAGCTTAGATCTAAAATTTGAGGCAATTTGAAGAAGATTTAGGGTGGTTTTTCATCAATTTTTTGTAGCAATCATACAAAAAAGATGAAGAACATGAACTGCATTTTTTCAGATTTGCAAGAAAATTACAAGTTGCTAAATCAGTTGAGGAGTATTATTTGAAGCTGAAATAAAATTTATCCATTTAATCGATTGTCTGAAACTTAAAGAAAAATCTTTAAACTGCCATCGATCGAAACTAGCTTCAAATCAGAGAAAATTCAAATCCCAAAAATTGCAAGCGCATACAAAAATTTTCATGGGTCTTTTGGGTATTGAATATAGGATCAAAAAATTTCCTTGTATTGAAAGTTTAATTGAAGACAATAAGTTGAGTGTCACTATATTTGTTTGCTTTGAAAGATTTTGAGTCCGTAGTTCCTGATTGTTGAGAAAAGGGATGAAATTATTATTTACGATTTGTGGTATATTGATTAATATAATAAGGTTCCCATCTAGTAATGATGGTGGTTTCAAAATGGTAAGAGGTGGTGTAATTTGGTGGTTGCCATTAATGCTCTACTAAGTTGCTATGGAGAAGAAACCAAATTAGAAGTAAAAACAAATAAGAAAAATAATTTTAAAAAATTAAAATGCATATATTTATGAAAAAATATTAAAAGTAAAATTTTAATATTTATTTTTTTATCTTCACTCTCTCCAGGAGAGTGCAATACACTTACTTTACCATGTAGGCATCTAGGGTGGTAATAATTTTAGTTTTAAACAGTTTAGGGGGGTGATAGGACTCCCGTGAAGAATGATTGTGTAGTTGAGAATCCGGTCATAGCTTAAGGGGGCATTTGACCATTTTCTCATGTTTTTTCATAAATCATTACAAATAACTGGAATAAGCATATACAAATACTGGATTTATACAATAAGGAAACGACTTATACAAATTCTGAATTTATACAATTAGGAAACCAAATAGAAAAATTCCATGAAACTATAGCCACGCATTAAAAATAATTGAAATTGTAGCTATATTACATAGTATACTCAAGATGTTTGCCATTTTGGATAAATTTTCCCAAATGTATTACTCTTTTTTTTCGTCCTAAGAATGTCATTTACTATGATTAAAATTAATATAATTTTAAAATTCTTATTTTACTCTTAATGAAATGATTTATCGTTACACATATATTTAAAGATTATTTTAGATCACAATAAATTCATTCGATAAGAAATGAGTAAGAATAATATATATTTTATAGTACTCCCTCTATCTACTTTTAATTGTCATGTTGTGTTTTTTCGACAGTCAAATTGAATAATTTTCAAAGTTAAATTAAATTACATTAATGTGATATTTTAAACAAAACTTTAGATATTCAAAAACTATACGAAAAGTACAATAAATATTTCAATTTTTTCGTATATCAATATGACGAAAAAATACATTATAAAATATTGATCAAAGTTATAATTATTTGACTCTAAAAAAGAAAACTATAATAATTAAAAATAAACTAAGATAGTAGTACAATTTTTTCATTGATTTACGACACCCAAACGGTTTTGTATGAAACGGAGGGAGTATTACTCCTCAAAACGTGAAAGATTGACCGTTTTGAATGAATTAATCTCTTTTTCACATTTATGTAGTTTTCTATGGATGAATAAAATAGTAATTCATTTTCCCAAGAATATTAAAATAAAATAAAATAAAAAGAACAAACTCAATTAGGTGACGAAGTTTGATGTTTTCAAGAACGCACGAGCGTGTAGTGTTTGTAAAGAGAGTCATTTAGGTCTCCAAGACTACACGTTCAACATCTACATACATCTTGTCTTCCAATTTGGGAACTACAAATCAATCAATAAACTTTTGTTTCTATATATTTGACTTTGAAAAACAAATTCGCCACAAAATTTGGTCAAAATTTGATCAGAATGGTAAAATAATATATTCACACTATTTTATTTTATTTTATTTTTTTGAACATTTTTACCCTTCTTACTTAATACCTTTTAATTATAAAATGAAAAAAAAAACAGTTTATTTTAAAATAAAAAGGATATTATAATTTTTTAAATTTTCTGGCCAAATTGTCTAGCCATTTAACATTACCCATTTGTCATATTTAAATAATCAAATTAATAATATTCGTCATCTCATATTAATTGATCATTTTACTAAAAGTATATGCTCCAAATACTTGTCTATTTGTTAAATTAAAAAAAATAAAAATTACTCCCTTTGTCCAACAGTAGTTGTCCACTATTGACATATCACTTAAGAAACAATAAATAATAAGGGTAGTATTACTATATTATTCTTTGACTTTATTAAATTTAATACTGTGAGAAATATGTTAGTAGATGATAAATACTCATCTGTCAAACAATAGTTATCCATTATTGACTTGACTTACTATATTATCCTTTGACTTTATTAAATTTAAAGCTTTAAAAAATGTGTTAGATGATAAATACTCTTTCTGTCCCTAATTACTTGTCCACTTTTTCTTTTTTAGTTGTCCATAATTACTTGTCTATTTTAACAAATCAAGAAAGCATAAAAAAAATATCTATTATACCCTCAATTAATTTACTTTAAAAAGGGGTAGAACTTCTTGAAAATCTTAAATTTTTAATTGTTCCACTTCATAATTAATAGGGGTAAAATGGTAAACGCACTATGTCAATTATTATTTTCTTAACAGGTGTGTCAATTCAAACGTGGACAAGTAATTAGGGACAAAGGGAGTAGTATTTAATAGAAAGAGTAAAATAGACACAAAAGGTAAATTATCTCTTGATTTAAATTGGACAAGTATTATTGGACAACTATTTTTAGTATAGTAGACAACTATTGTTGGATGGAGCCACTGAGGAAATAGTATTTAATATCAAGGGTAAAATAGACACAAAAGACAAATTATCTCTTAATTTTCTAAATTGGACAAGTATTGTTGAACAACTATTTTTAGTATAGTGGACAACTATCATCGGATGAAGAGAGTATTTCTTTGAAAAATTATTTATTCAAGAGTTCAATATTATTTTGTGCTTCCTCCATTCACTTTTAATTGTCATGTTGCGCTTTTCGAAAGTGAATTTGACTAATTTTCAAAATTAAATTAGATTTCATTAATTCAATATTTTAAACAAAAAAATTAGATATTCAAAAACTATACAAAAAGTACTATAAATTGCATTATTTTGCATATCAATATAATGAAAAAATATATCGTAAAATGTTAGTCAAACTTCTTATCATTTGACTCTGAAAAAGGAAACCATGACAATTAAAAGTGAACGGAAGGAATATTCTGTAAGATTAAATACTTTAATACACATCAGGATCTTTAACACGATAATCTTACATAGATAGAGATCATTAGGGGCACATACCTGATCCAGAAGATATCATCACAAAGAAAAATATAAGCGTTAGTCGTAAACTGATTTCTACCTCATTGCCCTAACATTAGTCTTTATGTTACCACAACCATCAGCGATGAAATTAATGTATAACATATGTGATAACCCTAATGGGTGGAGGGAGGACCAATTTATAAAAGTTACGACTTAATTCGATACGTTTATCAAGTAACCAATTTTTTTAGAATCGTATAAAATGAAAAATAATTAACTAATTGAGACGGAGAAGTAATATTTTTCTATTGTTTAAAAGGGATGAATTTTTCAAAGATTAAGAATGAGTACTATTTTTTTTAAAATTTGTGGAACGCTTTTTCGAGAATTTTTATACTTGACACATTTCATTTTCTATAATTTATAAAGTTTTTATAAAATAATTGTCTCGAAGACCAATATGTTGCTGTGTAGAGTGTAGACCTTTGACAAAAGAATTTAGTGCATTACCAATGAAATCCTTTTTTTTCTTCCCTAGCAATTAATTATTCTCTCCAATGGGAGGTAAATGTTCCTCCACCGTCTATTTTTATCTATATCCAATATTAACTCAGTACACCTTTTAAAATGATAATTTTATTGTGTCACTTTTTAAATATAATAAATTCAATACTATAAGATAAATACCCAGAAAATGATTATTTTAATTAATAATAATACAAAGGGTAAATTAGGAATAATGAAAAATTATCTCTTGATTTCTTTAAAATTAGATTATATACAATTCTTCAAAAATATTGGGTTTATATCATTGCATCTGATTAGCGACATTTGTGTTGAATGTTGGTTATAAATATACAGAATCATCTATTGAAATTACAACCTATTTTCCTTTTTTGTAACTAATTGACTTTTATTAATCACCAAAAGTAAGGAACTTTTTTTGTATTTTGGTATAGTACTACTTGACAAAAAAGCAAAACATGATAACTTTTTTTTTTCTATATTATTATTACTAATTACACTGTACGTAGTAACAGTTTGTCAAAAAAAATACTTAATCATGATCAGTTGTCCTTATAGAAATCAATTTTAATTCAATATGGAAATGTTGCCGACAGTCTACAGTGAAACTGAAGCTTTTAGACGTACGACTTAACAAAACATGTTATCATTAAACACTATTTCGATCAAGTGGTATATATGAAAAATTAAAATAATTACTTTTTTTTATACAAGTTTATACATTAAGAACCTTTTTCGATAAGTAAAAAAATTATAATATTACTATTTAGGGAAAAAGGACAAATATATTCACGAACTATCGTAAATGGTATGCAGATATCCTTCGTCATATTTTTGAGACATTGTGTAACGATCCGAACCGTCGCTATTTAGATGCCGCTAGGTGGGGTAAGTTGGCGCCAAAGCGGGATAGGCGAGACAAAACGTAAATTACGAGAAATTATATTTTCTCCATCTTTCTAAAATACCTAAATAAGTCGTAAAACACCCTAGAAACCTCAGAAAAGCTGCTCTAGGCTTGGGAAGGAAGGAGAAGGATATTTCTAGCGTAAGGATGGCGATATCTTGCGGATTTTTGTTCGTATCCATCGTCACGAAGCCCGAAAAACCTGAATCGAAGTCAAAACTTTGTGCAATTGCTTGGCTCCCAGGTAGGCTAGGTTTTATGAATTTAGTAGTTATAAATCTGTGCTTACTACGTGATATATGTAATCAATGGTAAGGTTTATGTGTAGACCTTAGTGCACCGAGTAAATTCCATGGGTAACCTGTAGAAATCAAAGTATGTGGATTTATGTCTTGAGAAGAGATAATGATGACTTGTTAGGGCTTCTAGAATGGCTATCATGGATAGAATTATTTCAAGAATAAGAATATGAAATCATAAATGGAACTAGAATTATGAATGTATGCTTGATCACAAATTGGAGTGATTGAATTGGGGATTATGATGAATTGTGATTAAACCCTAGAAAAGGGCCTTAGATGATGAACTAGGGCTAAATATGGTCAATTTATGTATATATGATGGGGATTGAGGAGTAATTCGTAGGTGACGGTTGTGATTACTATGATTGTGTGATGTATGTTGTCTTTGCCTCATTATGATACTTGTATGTATATGAATGTTGCATTGTTGATCACACTTGTTGTAACTGAGATAGATGAATGAACTATGATTTCCATGAATACATGAATTAATTGTATGATCTTGAGGATATACTTGTGATTGTGTTTGTGGTGTGTTGAATGGATCGGTTGCCACGTTCCGGCATAACTATGGGATCGATTGCCACATTCCGACATAACTAACTATGGGATCGGTTGCCACGTTCCGGGATAACTAACTTGGATTGGTTGCCACGTTCCAGCATCCTAATTGTTTGGGTTTGGGTTCCATGAGAGGACCAATGATGTGTTATAAATTGTGCAGTTGTTTGTAATGGTGTTAATATTGTATATGCTTGATATACACTTGTGAGTATATTGTTGTGTTGACTTATATATGTTGTACTTAGTGGGCACATGCTATGATGGTTTATATTTGGTTGTTCGTTGGAGTATTATGCAAACCGGTTGAGTTAGTGGGAAGAGAACTTGATTTAATGTACTATTTGACCATGGTTGGTTAGAGTGACGGGAAAGTAAGGGATGTGATGTGAACGGTTAGTTGAGAAGTTGGTGGTTGTATTTGGGGGAATTTCTCTACGTGTTAGTATGGTTAGGCTAAGATCAAGTAACGGTTGGGTAGGTTGATGGAGAAGGATGTTAATAGTCAGAATACTAGTGTATATTGGAGGTATGTCAAGAAAGGGGTAAAGGTGAAGAAGCGAGTGTTTATTTCATGATCTTATTAGTTGATTTCTTATATTATGTGGTGGGCGTCGGGTTGACCGATGATGCCTACCAGTACGCGTGTTTTGTACTGATTCTACTCTTGCGATGTCTTTGACATAGTCTGGATGCAGGATTAGTGACGTTTCATTAGGTGAAGACGAAGACAATCTCGAGCGGCTTCTATCCTTCCTTCCGCATGATGGGAGCTGTGTCCTTTATTTAATTGTCCAGTTGAACTCTTAGTAGCTCTTGTACTTGTTTAGACTAGATCTATGGGAGTTGTTTAAATTACTTTACAAGTTTAACTAATAGCGTGTCTAAGGATATTATTTATAAAAACATAGTATTATCTTATTTAATTCCGTCTTCTTAAAATTTTCGCATGTTTTTACTATTGGGATATGAGAGTTCTCCTACTTAGTTGTTAGAGCGGGTGCCCGCACGATTCGGTGGGTTGGGTCGTGACACATTGGTGCCCCCTGCCGTTTAAAAACTAGAGCAAATATACCCTATTTAATCTTCCGTTAGAGTGAAGGGCATATATGCTCTAGATTTTAGACGGCAGGGGCACCACTGTGCCAAAAATATGATGGAGGGTATCGACATACCATTTACGATAATTCGAAAGTATATTTATCCTTTTTCCCGTACTATTTATATATACATTAAAGATTTTTTCTCAGTAACGTATGAATGATTAAAATACTTCAAATCCCATACATTGGAGCATTTTGATCATTGCGTCCCATATTTTTTAAAAAAAATAGTACGTAGTATATAGTAGCTCTTTTTTATATAATTCAAATTTACACTGTGAAACCTCAGTTTATCAGCTAGAAATTAAAGGCAAGAGAGTTTAAAATTGAAAATTAGGGCTAGAAAAACAAAAAATAAACAAAGTGAAGGAAAATCTTATCTTATTAATTCTAATGACACAACAAACTTCTACATACTATAATTAACAAACATGACGACAATAAAAACTAGAAAAAATTAGATATTTTATGATTATTATAGAATCTATAATACACTCTATAATAATACTATAAATAAAAATATTTAAATAATGTAAAAATATAAACTCCAAAAAGAAAGTTCAGAGTTATCAAACTCCAAGAAGGACGGTTCATACGGTTATTTTCAAAAAATCATATAATTCCAATTTTTTGGGGTTTTATTTAATAATGTATAACTAAAATTAGATTTTCTTAAAATTATCTCAATCATATCAGTACGGTTAATTTTTGGGATTTTTACTTTTTAAATCACCTCAAAATATTCTATTATTAAAATATTTCTTTCGCAAATATATTCTTGAAGAAGCACTTCAACTCTTTACCAAAAAGTCAAGAAAGTAAAACCTTCTTGTTGTATTTTTTTATTTATTCTATCATTATATATTTCTTTCGCAAACATGTTTTTGAAAAAACACTTCAATTCTTTACCAAGAAGTCAAGAATGTAAAATCTTGTTGCCGTATTGTTTTATCTTAAACATTTAATAGGAGTGAGTGCATAGATTTTGTTATAATGTTTGATAGAGTATCTATTGTAGTATCTTTTAAATTTAAACTTAATTAATTAAAGTTAATTGAAGAGCAAAGACGCAAAGTCGTCTAGTCACCAGAGGCCTAGGACCTATGTTATATTTATATTTGGAAAATGTTATAAAATATTTTTCAATATTAAATTTAACATATTGTTGATATATAAAATATATTTATTTACACACGTAAAGTTTATTCGGTTTGATTTGAAAAAAAATTTGGTTTTTTTTCATAAATTAAAGAGACCATTTCAATTATTTGGGACAGTTATACACTTAAATAAAAGTCTATAATTTTATTTTTAAAACGATATAAATCGGTTCGATCGATTTTTTATATTCTTTTGGGAAAAAGGACAAATATACTCCCGAACTATCGTAAATGGTATGCAAATACCTTCCGTCATATTTTTGGGGCATTGGTGCCCCTGCCGTCCAAAAACTAGAGCATATATACCCTTTACACTAACAGACATACACATGTCATAATCTTATCCACCGATCCGACATTTATCAACGGATAAAATTGTGCCACGTGTCCCTATTTAGTCTTCGGTTAGAGTGAAGGGCATATATGCTCTAGTTTTTGGAAAGCAGGGGCACCAATGTCCTAAAAATATGATGAAGGATATCTGCATACTATTTACGATAGTTCGGGGTATTTGTATTTTTCCCCTATTCTTCTACCCCATATATACATGCACCAAAAAAGCTGATTTGTACGTTTGAAATAATTTGAAGTATTTATCAATTTTTATTTTCAAATTTGTCCAAATTAATAATTCATCTGTTGTTTCCGTTATTTATTCCAATTAATAACACAGTTTTTTTTTTTAAAAAAAAGAAAGGATAATATATTATTATATATATACAGAGTGATATATGAGGGTTTAGCTGTGATTGGAGGAAGCAGCGGCAGTAAAGGAGGCATGCACTTTGTGATTCTGGTAAAATGAAAGGGACTTATCAATGGCTTCTTAATCATAATGTATACTATATGATAGTATGAAAATAAATAAATGTACAAATTGCAAACAAAAATAGAGAAAAAAAAAAGATGAATAAAAATTATATAAAGAGAATTAAGGAAAAAAGGAATAACAATGATTGGAAGTCACTGTTCACATACAGAAATGATGTCATGCAATCTTTATTCGCATTACCTTCATGAAAGTGATGCTATTACTTAATTTTTACTAATTGTCCTGTTTAGATTTGTTATAAAATTTAATATAGATAAGAAAATATTTTTAAATGTTATAATCTTAAAATAAAATTTCGTAAATATATATCAAAATGTAATCAAATTTTATAATCATAAACATATTATATGAAAAATCAAAATTATAGAGTTAGACAAAATAGGAAAAAGATTTTTTTTTTTTACAACGAACTAAAAAAAAAATAGAATCAACAAATTAAAAAGAAGAAATTACTGGATTGTATTTCATATGTACTCTTAGCCATTGTGCCCCCTCCCCTCTTTCAACCACCATATTTTTCTATTATCCTTTTCCAAGTCTATGTTCATTACTAGTTTTGAAATTTATTAATATATTTAAATTTATATATATAAAAAGGAATATAAAATACTCAATATTAAAGATGATTTCATTTGTTTGATTCAATCGATCATTTTAAATTAAGGGTGATTTCATTTCTACGATTCAATCAATGCTCAAATACTTAACGAAAGATGAAAAAGGTACTTGTTATCTACCACAACTTTTGATGCTGCATGTGGAAATAACATACTAAGGTAGCTACATAGAACTTTTACTATTTAGATTTTCTGAGTTTTAGGATAAATATAATATTATAGTTAAATCTTTTTCATACACATACATAAATGAATAGTAAAAAACAATACATTCAACTAATCCATCGATGTAGGATTCAACACCCCCGCACACTCCCTCCTCTACGTTCATGATTGGACATTCAGAATATGAACAATTTAATATAAAAGACTCAATATTGATAAATCATGAATAGAAATGAACCGAAGTTTGATATCATGTTATAGAATATATATAGACTTGAGCCTAATTCAATATCAAAAATTGACTGACAAGTTAAAAGGATGGTCGCAAAATTATTCAAAGAGTTCAAATTCTCCTCGACCGAGGTGGGACTCAATCCCAGAAGCTCCTATATGGATTGATGGGATAGTCCTAACCACATTCTACATTGGCCCAATTTTTTTTCTGTAACCATTATAATACAAATGTTTCACTGGAAAGTTCCTACTGGCCCTTCATAATTATTAATATTTTCCCCGTGTGCACAACTTACTTGTATAATAATAATAATAATAATAATAATAAGGTGAGAATATAATAAGGAATAAGAGGAGGACAATTATAAAAGACATGTCTAATTTTTATCACTAAGACAAACAATACGTGGTTGTATATAGGACATATATAATCACAACAAAGACAAAAAGAACATTGTTGTCATTGGACAACTGATTTCACACTTTTTCTTTAATAAATTCCTGTTTGAAAAGATGGATTAAATGTCATAAATAGGAAACTAGGGCCTAACTTATAGGATATTAAATAGTAATATTAGGCAATTAGGTAGGACTTGTTAGTCCCACTAACAGAAAATATAGCTAGTTACGTTTTGGATAAATTTCGTTGTTATAAAATGAAAAAAAAAAAAAACAGAAATAGTGATTGTTTGGATAATTACCAAATGTAGTAAGAGTTTTTGAAATTCGCTCATTAATAATGCAATATTTTTTTGAAATTTGCTTTATATTAGTGATATATTTTATAACAATTCATTTTGTGTTAGTGATATACAACAAAACAAAAAATACAGAGTGAATTATTAATGTATCACTAATACAAAGCAAATTTCAGAAACTATTGTATCGTCGATACAAAATGATTATTGCTATGTTTGGTAATTCTCTTGAACTCTCGCTATGTTTAGTAAATATAGTGTATAAGTTTGTCTGATTAATTTGGTAACTACATCTAAGAAACAAAATTGATCCGATAACTATTCTTTTTAGGTCTAAGTATTTGGTATTTGAAATTTACTAATTCAATTAATCCAAATTCTTGTCAATAGGCTCATTACAGAGATGAAACATTCACTATAAAAAAATTACACCATTTTTAAAGACTCAAATCCAATCTCTCCGATAAAAAAACGGAGGAATTAATTAATATTTCATCCATCTCATTACACATCATCTCTTGTTCCCTTTGTATCCAAAAATATAAATAGGAATGGATATTCTTATTCTTGAAAGTACTATAGGGTGTGACTTGTGAGTGTTGCATGGAGGGAGGATAATATGATAAGGAGTCGAATAATAATTACAGGCAGAACTATTTTATCATGCATTTGATGGGAGATATATATTAGATAATCTAAGAATTAAATATTCCACCTTAGTGATGAAATAACTTGTTTCTAACGAAACGAACCTAAAGAGATAAAAGAGAAGTGTATAGTTAGAAAGAAAATTCCAAATAAGATGACTTTAATTATATAGTCAGTCTGCAAAAAATGAAAGATGGATAGAGATAGGATGGGAACTGTCTTCATTTTCCCGACAGTTTTGGGTGGTAAAAATAGACCTTTCAATTTAATGCTGAACTGAAAGAGACTGCTATTTCTTCTTTTCCTGTAGGTTTTTATCTTCATTATATTATACTTTTATAATCTATACTTTTTTGGCCCTACTTTTGAATAACATGGTGAAAAAAATTCACTTTCATTAATCTTATGATTCACTTATATATCTGTGCCTGTCCTTACTTAGGCTGACACCCACACACATACATGTTTGAAGTAAATGCATTTTTAGGGTGTAAAAACATTCCTCCCTTCGTTTTAATTTGTTTGTTTTAGAACCATGCTAGTATAAAAATTATGAGTTCGTCTCGATCAATCAAGGAACTTTAGTCAAAATTCTATATTTGTGTCTTATAATTTAAATAAACTAGAATTTTGAATCTTTAAACTTTAAATTTTGGCTTCGGCTCTATAACGCTTTGTCTTGTTTTAACTTGGTAAGGAGTTAAAAAAACTTTTGAATCTTGTGATTGTAAATTAAAGATATATCAAATATACCTGCCTACTAGTGGTCATTCCTGGCACTGCTCCGATAATGCAATTCCGGGAGGAGTCAGTAGTAGGACATGGATCCCTTCGGATATGGAGAATGAGAGACGTTGGATCGGAAAAATACCCTTTATTATTTTGATTTTAAATATGTTAAGTAGAAAGTTTAAAATTAAAAAAATTGTCAAAAAATGAAAGACTAAAGAGACAGTCTTTCTGATTAAATGAAAAGTATGACAAATAAATTAAAATGAGTATTTGACATGTTTAAAATATATTTACGTAATAATAGCAGCATTACTAGTTAACAATCCATGTGACAACTAAAGATTATTAACAAATAAAGCAACTTCTAATCTATATGATTTCTTTTGCTGATTTATTTACAATATATACATTTGGTATAACATACATATAAACAAAAATATATGATTTGTTGATAGAATATTTTCATTGTATAAACTATTATAGTATAATCTATTTAAAATATATAATTAGAGGTATATTTTGCAGAAAACATGAAATTGTTTATGTATATCTTTATATATACACAGTATAATAAGGATACAGGTAATAACGATATACATGGTATACCATATATAACCAAACTCAAAACAAGGATCATTAATGTTAAACAGATTCTTTAATAAGTGAAGAAATTAACAATAGTATGAAAGAAAAAGGAATATTCATTAATAACGATTATTGAACGTAATTATTTTTTTATTTAGTGGGGGGAAATGATGATGAAAGATAAGATGATATGTATTAATCTTAAGATATGCTAAATTTGCAAAAAGGTAGGTCATTTTAGGAATAAATAAAAAGAATCCTAGAAAATGATTGATCATGTAAAAATCCCCATTTTTTTGTAGGTACTAATTCACTTGGACATATATACATTTCGTACATAATGTACAACTGCTCTATTACCTATCCAAAGTCAAATATTTCGTGGTATGAATAATAAAATTAGTTTATAAAAATATAAATAAGTCAATTGATTTGACTTATTTAAAAGGTAAGTTGAGATACATAATTCAAATTTATTAATGAAAAACTTAATAAAATTATTTGTTTGAACTTCTTTTTTATTTAATATGCTAACCTACTGTTTATTTTATATTGTACCAATTTATCTCAATTTAAATAACTTTTGAACGGATAAATGACCCGCCATTTGACACCCTATCAGATAAGGTTAGTGAAATATTAGGTAAATGAAGTTAACATTCACTACAGGGTCAAATCCCGGAAATCCTGTAAGAGAGGACACATTACTGTTCCCACAAATAAAATGAATTGTCAAAAGCATAGTGATTATAGGGTGAACGTTCGGTATTTCGTTTGAAATTTTTTAATTTTGGATTTAGTAATTTGGTAATTGGCATCTAAAAGTAGATATCATATATTAAATTTTAAATTTTGATTTGGTAATTGGTATATTAAATTTCGATTTGATATGATATTTGGTAATACCGTATTGGAGTTGTAGCCCATTATATTACGAAGTTAATACTATTTCTTCAATTATTTCTATATTTTATTGTGGAAGCACGATATAATAGAAGATCAATAAGTAAGAATATATTAAGAAAAAACAAATTGATACAACTAAAAGATATATATTTGGGTTGTTTATGTTTATTCTTTGACTTTCTCTTTGAACTTGTAATCTTGTACTAATGAGTACTTGACATGTTGATTTATGACCTTCATTAAGTAAATAATTCAGTATTCAAGAAATACCTAATACCTAATAGTACTAGTATTTCATACCAATCCAAACATAATTCTAAGATTCTACTCCCGAATACCATACATAATACCAAATTATCAAAAAATTTGATTCGATTCAATTCGATAATTCAGTTTTTATATTTTATGCTAGCCCTATTAGTGAGGCTAAGGAAGAGGAACTAGTTGGTTTGCTTCATTTAAGTGAAATTGTGGATGATTTAATTAAGGGCAAATTACATTACTATTAGAAATATAGGTTTTTTCTATCAACGTGAATCAATAGAAAAATTGTGTTATAAAACATGATTTTTATCATATTTTCATCGAATTAGCAAAATCAAAAAAATGTGTAGTGGAAAACAAATTCTCCTTGAAACTTTGGAAATCACTAGTGAATATTTTTTTCTTTGTCACTAATACATCAAAATATCTGTAAAAAATAATCACCGAACATTTTTAAATAGAAAATTTCAATGAAAAATATGATTTTTTAGTAATGCATATTTAGCCGGTAAGCTAAAATAAATTATATTTGCTAGCTATAAAAAAAAATACGTTAATATATAAGAGAAAATATTTTGTTACAATAATTTTGATAGATGGCTATTTATATCAATTTCTCTTTATTAAAGAGAAATTTATACAAATACACTACTAGTTTAGAAGCTAATTACTTAGCTATACACTCTAGTTTACAATATTATGAATCTTACCAGATTTTGATGCGTGAAGACACATTCAGATACATGTATTCAGGATATATGAGGTCAAAATTTGGTGTAATTTGTTCTAGATATATCAAAGTGTATTTGCATGTATCTGGATTAAATAACAAATCTCGCTCACCACTCTTCTAATACCAGATACATGTGAATAAAACTAGATACATATAGATACATGTATCTAGTGTGTATCTAATGTGATTCACATTTATCTGTGATACTTGACTATCTCACTCACTTCTCTCCTTATTTGTGTGTCTGATAGCAAAAAACAAATACCATGTACACATGGTAAAAAAAACTGTTAATTAGTGATAAAAACGTAATTATTTGATAATATAAATAGATAGTATATATGATATGGGTATATGTCTAATAATGTATAATTGACATTGACAAAAAAGTTGAGTTTCCTCAGTTGAATTCGATCCAATAAGTTCTGGGCCACTAGCCCACTACAGCTAGATAAAATAGAGGTCATTTGCATTTCTGCTCCATTTTGGGTTGGTTTTTAATTTTAAGTCTTTATAACAAATAATTTTATTTCACAATGCATAAATTTATATTTTCGTATTATAATATTTCACGTTATTTCAGGGAAGGACATCCCATTAGGCATAAGTTTGATTGCTAAAATACAAAAATGAAAGACCAAATTATTTGAAGAACAAAATGTGCAATCATATGGACTTGATTGAAAACACTCTACTTTGGTCTCTCAAACCAATATTGTATTAGAATCCATAATTTTAAAAATACAATGAGCTCAGTGCTAAAAATCTTAAAGGTCAAACACATCAAATTTAAATCTTGAATCCGCCTCTAGATAAGAAAGTTGTTCAACGATTATAAATTTACACACAACATAATGGAGAACGAATATAGGATTTAATCAAGAGCTCATTATATGGCACAAAAAAAAAAAGGGAAGAAAAGTTTGGCCATAAAAAAACATAAGAAGATTGTAAGCATCTATAAATAGTTACTTTTCCTACATTTTAAGCATGATCTAAGAGAAGCTATTATAAGCTTTGATGTTACTCTATGTTAGTAGCTGGTGGAAGGAGATATTGAAAGCCCATTGAAGCAAATCTGCTGTAATTTAAACACTATATTCACCATTGTACAACTTCATTCGTCGAGGAGTACCTCTGTATTGCAAATGGGACATGTCTGCCAAATCAAAGTGATAGTTTGGTGTTAAGTCTCGGAGAAAACGATGTAAATTTCTGATACATAGAGGCTAGACTACTAGTTACTGACATACCTTGTTGATGCTCAGCCATTTGGAGCCACATTCAGTGTGGTATATGTGCTTGCATGGGAAGTTTATTTGTCGATCCCCTCGTTTATACCTCATTTGACAGATGACACATCTAGCTTGCATGCATAAAAACTCATTTAATCATTGAGTTGAAAGAAAAAGGATTTGATCAGCAGAAAATTGTGAAGGTGTAACAAAACATCCTTTAACTAACTAAGAATACATGGATTGGAGCAACTGAAATCCATGTACGATGTGCACTAGTGATCGCAAAACCAGTCCACAAGTATATTTCTACGCGGGTAATGAGGAGAAACGGGAACTAGAAAGCATGGTTAACGCTAAAATCATCAAGGAGAGGCCTCATTTTGGATTAACATAGACACTATGCTACTCGGATTAAGTGACCGAGTAACTTAATTTTGAACCATAGATGATGTTGCCTTGTCATATGCATTTGTTTGGCTATCTTACCAGAGACCATACTAGTTTCTTCGGTTCACATAGACCTACTTTCTGTGGTACACTCAAACAATTGAAGAACAAAGTCAATGAATTGCAACTCTGTGCGGGGTTCCCTTCAAGGATCAGCTAAAAAGTATGACTCGAAAACATTTTGGTCCCTTATGTGTGTTATTGAAGGGGATATGTAGGAGGAAAAAAAAGATCTTAGCTCAAGTCCAATAACAATATTTCTTACATCAATGCTATACCAGTGATTGAATCATATCTACTACGTGTGGCAGTACACTGCTATCTCTCTTCGGACTACAACGAAGTATGATTTAATTTAAATAGGTAACTTCAATGCTTGATTTTTACGAAAGAAATCAATCTACAGAAAACAGATGCAATAAAAAGGAAAATTGCACCTTGTACAAACCTAAGTTGCGCAGACTCTTCACTTTGTTGCTACACCAGTGACGAATTCTCCAAAAATACACTACTTTTGGAGAATCCGACACGCGTCCACTGACATTTTTGAAGAGTCCGAGCAACTTAGGTACAAATAATGGTTTCAAAAGAAGCGTGGGTATAAAAATTACCTTTCTTCTGATTTTTTCCTAGAAAAGATTCCATTAGACTTGTATTTGGTTGTTGGAAGCAAATTAATTAGTTCCTCAGGAAGTCCTCGACTTTCAGTTCCAACTGTTTCACCTAAATCAAGTAACTCCTGCAACAGTAAAGTAGAAAATCAGTAATTAATCCATGAAATCGGTTCAGCTGGTCATAAGTAAATTTGCATGAATATTCACTGGTTTCACATTACAAGTGGACGAATAGTAAGACGAATATCATCAACCCAACACAAAGAGTTCACACAACACATTCTTGAGCCAACGTGTCAAAAGAATGAGATGTACATTGCATCTCAGACTACCATTCAGCAGATAACACAAAATGTAGAATAGGTGATTCCAAAATTGCAGATACTACATGTTTTTGGATTAAAGTGAATAGCTTTATTATAAGAAATAAGAAAAAACTCTTTTGTTCTGTGCCGACCCATTTTTCTTTCTGTTCTCCTAGGTCCTTTCTTCTCTCGGTCTTTTTCTGCTGTTCTTTTTTCATTTTTCATCAAGGAAGAAGGGCTTGAGGATTTGCATTGTGCAAGACAGTTGTAAGGATATACGGCGATGACCTCTACCTCACTCTGTACACAACTTCAATATACTAGAAATTAGGAAAAGAGAACATAAAGTGAAAAGAATCAAATGACAACAAAAAAGAAATGCAAAGACAATTGAATGACAACGTAATGATGTATAAAACATAACATTTAGCTATTCTTAGTAGGCGTTTGGCCATGAGATACCATATCACGTTATGGAATCAGCGTTTGGACATGCAATTTAACGTTGATTCCATCTCATGATTCTATATCATGAGATGTGATTCCATATTCACCAAAAACCATGATATGGAATTATATGAGAATACCATATCATGATTTGAGATTTTTTAAACACAAAAATTGATCCACAAGTTTATATTTTATTAAAATAACCCCACGGACTTTTGGAGCTTGGAAAAATAGCAAAATACTGAAACAAAGCACGAACCATTATGATATTGACACACAAGTGAAAATTGTCATAACTTGTGCAGTGTTATATAATTATTTGCGAAAAGGAGTAATGAAATATTTATGGTCTATGATCATGAAAATATAGTTGCGGATGATATTAACCAAAAAATGACTCAAAGCAACAATGTTGGTTCGTCTTCTCAGTCACATGATCGGGAAATGCAAGTTCAACGTGAGGAAATTGTCATTATTATGTGGAAGGATTATATTAAAGACTAGTTCACTACAATTTATGTTCAATTTTTTTTATTGAATTAAAGTTTAATAAAACAGTTACTTAAGTGAAAAACAAATAGCTTTATAATAATTTATTATGCGATTTTATAATTTTTTGTTTATTCGGTAAGATTGAATAAACAATTAAAGACTATTTTAATAGTTTTACAACTTATGGGATTCTTATGGTTATGAGAAAATATATAATACAAAAATTTCATATCGCATGTCCAAACAAAACCTCAATTTCATCTCATGATTTCATATTATGATACCATATCATGATTCCATATCACGATACCATATCGTATGGCCAAACGGGCATCATTTCATCCTAAGACGGACATTGGAGTAATAAAAAAGATATCTTCAAAACAGTAACTACAGATAATTTAGAAGCCATCAGCACAACCATTGACAACTGGCCCCTAAAATAACCATATCTGCCGCACTGTAACAATCCCTCTAGGAGCAAAAGAGGGCACTGTGATGGTGCTCATTCTTATCTGTGATTATCATTAGCTACACGACACCCGCAACAGGCGGAGGTTTACATTGTAGGGTGCTAATCCCAACAACTGATAGCTTATCTTAGCATTTCAACACTCACTCTTTAAATGTAATTAGTATATACGATATAGAAACTCTTGATTTATGGATGAGTTTTATATATTTACAAGCCATATGCATGAATATGAGAGGCAAATTTTGCCATCTTTTCTAATAATTTT
The DNA here is from genome assembly GCF_900185275.1 of Solanum verrucosum. NCBI lineage: Eukaryota > Viridiplantae > Streptophyta > Magnoliopsida > Solanales > Solanaceae > Solanum > Solanum verrucosum. Next base: position 2,003,489 of record NW_026020264.1, read on the forward strand.
CCATTATAAGTAAGCCTCACAATATGGTAACTGCAGCTTTCGCTATTATAAGCCTCCTCACTCCAACTAGGAGTTAGTCTTATCATACAAAAGATCAGCTCGGAGAAGGTATTCGAAAGACTATATAAATTGCAAAATCCTATCATGAATGCAAATCAAGCTCATTCACAAACCTAAGATAACATGTAAAAAAACTAGAGAAGCTGGTAGCAACAAGGTTACATACCTCATAGGTCATGTTGTCAGGGTCAATTTCATCTTCCAAAATATCCTTCACATAGTAACAAAAGGTAAGAAAGGTGAAATTAGCATGCTACAAGTCAACGGCATCTTAATCTAGCCACTCATCAACTGATTCAAGACAATGGCGACTATTACACTGAAAACATTTGAAGAACAAGTGAATCATGTTTATTAGGATTTAAACTGTTTAAGACGCCAATAGAAATTAGTGAGACGGTTCGTTAGCAGAGTAGGTCAAAAAGGAGATCCATATATTGGTTTTCTAGCGAATCTTCCGTTATATTCTAAAGGTTCAAGAAGAAGGATGAGCGAAGTAAAAGGTCAAAGACTGATATTTTATGATGACCAACACTGCCTCGATCTTTCTGGTTGATGTGGCGAACTTCTGATGGTAAATGCAGGGTAATGCACAACAACATAACTTCATGATTGCGACATAAGTGTTAAGTGCAACTAGTGTGTGTACAGGACATCATTAAATTAGCAGAACAACATCCTCTTCTCTAAACAATCAATTTTTCCAGCAGTCCAGAGAACTAAAGACAGATAATGAGGAACTGACGACAAGCTAAGACAATGGCAATAATTCCAACAAAGAAAAAATGGCCAAGCTATCATCTTGATTACCTGGTGGTTAGAATCATCTTGATTAGATAGAACACCTGATGAATTGTGAAATATACGTTACATTCTGTAAAATAGCAGTATGTTATAACTATTTAAATAACACATAAACAGAAGCATTTCTACGAAATACTGGAACTTAACCAAACAGTAAAGGTCTTTAATAGATCATACACAATAAAAAGAAGGGGAGACCAGTAAAGCAAATTCATGATCCTATCTCACAGAGAGGAAGGTGAAAGCGTATAATGAAGCAATTGCCTAAATGTAGAGGTAAAAACTACTATAACATACAAAGTATTAGTTCAGAGGCAAAAACTAAACTGAAGGCAAATTGGGGATTTGCATCTCCTGCAACAGTAAGGAAAGTAAAAAACTAAATTCACTACAAAGTGCTAAAGCTTCAGACTCACATTCCTCCGTGCTAGCATCCTCCACGGGGACAGTATTTTCCTCGTATATTACATCAGTCGATACACCTTCGTGAACATTCATAGGTACAGCATACTCCCAAGGTCTCTCTGAGAAATCCGGTCTTGATACATGGTTGTTGCCATTCTCATAAGAATGATAAGAAGTACTCTCAAGATTTGAGTGTTCATATTTATAATAACTCATATTCATAGACCAATATGCATTTTCCTGGACAAAAGATTCAAACAAATGGTTACTCATTCCACCTAACAAGTTAAACAGAGCCTAGTATTTTCGACATGGAGCATAGATAATATGCGAAAAATCATTAAATTTTAAAAATATCAACAAGTTAAAGTTTAAATTCTAGATCCGGCTCTGTCACCTAAGAGTCCATTAAAGGGAGTGAAATAAACAGGTTATTATTCCCACTAAAAACCAAGCTACATAGATGTCTAACCCTTAAAGAGCATAAATTTTGTACTGGAGTATACTTCTACAGTCTCTTTTTTCACAAATTATATAAACTTTCAGTACAAAATCAACTGCTACATAGAAAGTTACAAAAACTTACCTGAATCTGTACAGGGTTATTATGATACTGTATTATAGGGGCTTGTGAAACACCATCCAAGAAGCCTGGGAAACTCTCTGGAACATTATAAGGAAATCCCATGTTCATATAATGCATCTCCTCCATGTGTTGATCCCCACTCATTTTCTTCACTGAAAAAAAAAACAACAACAAGAATATTACATAACAAACAGAGTGTTAACAATGAAGAAAAAAAAAAAAAAAGTAAGTCCATTTTTCCCCATTTGGCTCATTCTTGAAACAATGTACATATGGGCAAACCTTTTTTTTTTCTTGATTTCAAATGGGGGTTTTCTAAAGAACTCAACAATACAAGAAAACCCAAGTTGAAAAATCACCTGATTTTAAAAGAACTACAAAAAAATACCAGAAAAATAAAGAAAAAAACAGAGACAGACAGACAGAGAGATGAAATGCAGAAAGCAGAGAGAGTAGTAATGTGTTGATGGGTAAGGGAGCAGCAGAGGAGTGACCAAATTGTAGTGGAAAAATGGAAAGTGGATTTTGTTGGCATATATGTGCTGCTTTTTTTGTATAGAAAGAGAGTATATAGATAGATACATATAGATACAGTCCCCTTCTCTTTCTCTCTTTTGTTTGTCTCTCTCTGTCTCTGTCTTTGTCAGTCTCTCTCTTGCACACAGAGGGCCACTGGCGCTTATGCCGGGATTGAGAGACACGCCATCTACATCTATGTATGTATAGTTACTCCGTCTCATATTAGTTGTCCACATTTTTATTTACTCCATCACTTAAGAAATCATATATAAGACACGAGACAGTTGCCCCTCACTTTCAATCATAAAATTGCGAGTTTGAGTATTAATTAATTTTATGTCTTTAACGGGTCATAAATTTCAGGGGCATAATAAAAAATATGTTATTTAACTTGGCTTCAACTGGTGTCCATGTCATCCAACTTTGAATGCTTGAAAAGAATTAAACAAGTAGACACATACATTTTATGTGGCATAAAATATGTCGGATGTTATATAAGACACAAAATTGTCATATTAAACACGACGTAGGACGAATGTGTCTATTTTTTTGATATTATATACAAATTTTAAATGGAAAAAGGGTCTGATATACCTCTCAACTTTGTCATTTAGAGCTGATATACTCCTCATTATGAAAGTGGGTTATATATACCCCTACTGTTATACAAATGGCTCACATATAACATTTTCCTCTAACGGAAGTGAAAAAATAAATTTTGGTTTAATTTTTTAATTATTTTTTAAAAAATAAATAAATCCCATATGGGTATATTTAATCCTCCTCAAATATATATTATTTTTTTAACTTTTTTTTTTTTGTCTCAATGACTAATTCAGATTTATTATTTTGATGGTCAAATTTATTTAAGTTTCAGTAATATTCTTGTAAAATTTATTATAGATGACCAATTTTTTTTCTTCAAATATAAAAACTAAATTACAATATATCTGAAAAAAATAGTTTTTAATTTTTTCTTTACACTAAGGAATGAAAGAAAAAAATAAAATAAGAACAAGAAACTCAAATAATGATAATTAAGAAGTCAAAAAATAATTTATGTCCGAAAAAAATTATAACATACCTTGAAATTTGCTAGAAAAATCATATATACCCCTAAATGATTTTTAAAAAAAAAATCAAAAGTCAAAAATATAAATTTAAAACTATTTTTTTTCACTTCCGTTAAATGAAGGGTATATGTGAGGTCATTTTGTAATGGTAGGGGTATATGTGAGCCGTTTGTATAACGGTAAGGGTATATATGAGTCACTTTCATAACGAGGGGCATATCAGCTCCAAATGACAAAGTTGAGGGGTATATCAGACCCTTTTCCCATTTTAAATATCAACTTGTGCACATTCAAAACTGAAGGACATAGATATTAGCTAAGGGAAAATTTTCAAAACAACAATATTTTAGCTTTTAATGGGACTCCTTAGCAATAGTTTCACTATTTATTTAAAATGTCAATATTTTAGTTTGTTAAGGATTGAGTTATGTATTTATTTTATTTTGATTGATTTGAAAGAATACAAATAATTAATAACTGAATAGAGAAAATCATGGAACAAAAAATTTCAAAAAAGGTAATTTTTTAAAAAAATTTAACATTAGTTACGTTTTTGAAAGAGCATATGTTGCCATTTTTCTTTCTAGCGTTTTTTTCTTTGTTCTTAAGAATTTCATTTTTTTTTTTGGAAACAGTAGTTTATATTTTATATCTTATATGAGTGGAAGTGTTGGAAAATTTCTAATGCCCTCTGTTTTGGATATTTAAATGTTTGAACTTCTTTGAATATGTGTTCATCCAAAATGTATTCGAATACCTAATGATATGTATAACTAATTTAAAATACAAAAAATGTTGGTATTGATTTATTATGAATACAACTCTTTGGCATTCTAGTTCAAGTACAAAAATAAAGGCAGTTGTGTAGTATATACCAAAATATAAATACAAATTAGTTGTAGATCGAAATGATATTGAAAAATACAGTTGCGATGAATACATATATAATACATAGAATAAGTTTATTCAAAATAAATTGTATTTATGTTTCAATATCCAATTTTGTTATATTATTATTTCACTTTAAATTTGCAGAAAGTATTTTCTAGCTTAGTTTTTATTTCAAATATAATGTTGTATTTCAATATCATTTTGTATATCAAAAGCAAAATGAATACCAATAATTTTGTATTCCCCTTCTTGTGATGTATTCGTCGCACAATTTTATATATTATGTATTCATAAAATTATATTGCTTTAGCCAAATAAAATACAAAATATGTCTTACTAAGTTTGTATTTCAAATATCAGGTTGTATTTCAGTATGATTTTGTATTTCAAACGAAAAAATGAATACCAATAAGTTTCCATTTCCCTTCTTATAATGTAGTCGTCACAATTCTATAAATTATCTATTCAATCATGAGACATAGAATTGTGACGAATACATTATATACCTATTTAAATTACTACAAACTAAAAAAGAAATACAATGTTTTAAAATAAAAATACAAATGATGAGTAAAAGAAACAATTGACAAACAAAAATTAATAGGAATACAGTTGTGGTATGAATACAATTTTGTAACCTTCTTCTTTGACTTTGTCTTTCTTCTTCTTCTTCATCTACTATGTTCTGTTTTCCGATTTTTTCTTCTTCAAAACCGAATCTGAATCTGTATTCACTTGTGCATTAGTAACCCTATAAGCAAAATTCGAAATTATTAAATATGAATGTATAAAAAAATCAAAACAATCTACTAAATCTCAAATATGAAGACAAAATTTTTGATAATTTGAATTTTGAAATTATCAAAAATTAGAATGTATTAAATATCAAACAAAATAAACATACATATGAATTTCTAGATTCTCCAAAATCTGAAAAATTAAAAGAAAATCACAAAAAAAAAATTGAAAAAATTGAAAAATCATAACTATTTGATGAATAACTAAACAAAATCACATAAAAATTGAAAAATTCGACTGAAAATCCGTAATATATAAAATCGGTGACTTAAACATCAAATCAAAATGGATAATGGAAATTACCTTGTCAATCGATAAATCTGCTTGAATTAATAAATAGATTTCATTTAACAATAAAACAGATTTCTTGATGAACAACAATTTAGCACCTTGAAGAAAGATAAACTTGAAACGTGAAAGGTGGGGAAGAAACGTGAAAAGTGGGGAAGAAATGTGAATGGAGTTGAAAAAAGGTTAATGTATATAATTTGGTCCAATATAGGACTCTTTTCATAAATAAAATTAATTTTAAATACTAAAATCTGAATACATATTATTTTATAAAAATATTGTCATTCTGCCATTTTAAATAAATATTTTAAAGTGTTGTTATTTTGACTAATTATGTTAGGTATTATGACTTAATTGCTAATTTTCCCATTAGCTAAAGCCAAATTAAATAACATAAAATAAGAGGTGTGTGAAATAATGATCTCTTCATAAAATTAAGTATTTTGTGCCTATATATTTTTTAAAATTAATATAATATTATTTATTGATATTCCTTCTATAAAAAGGTTAAATAATGTATTTAGTTAAAATACAGTAAAAATTAGAGATTAACTCTTATTTTTTATATTTTTTTAATAGTGCATCATATTCTAAAAATTCTAAATTTGTGTGGAGTTGGGTAATGTAAACATGTCTGTTCTAATGATGTATTTATTGAAGTGTGAGAATGGATTTCATATAAACGTTTCGGTTTTTGTATGGTCAACATTCTCTTTCTTTTTTTCTTTTTATCTCAATATTTACTTGTATTTGTTTTAAACTTATATTTATAATAAAATACAATATCCTTCACCAGTTGGCATATTCTATATTTGGAAGAAAAATTACTCGGATTCTGCTTCTCTCTATTTTTTTCCTTCATTTTCTCCAAGTTCTTGTTTGAATGTGAGACATATGACATAGATAAAAATCAATGGCTAAGATTTAATAGATTAAAATAATAATACCATAATCATAAGTCGATAACAATATAATATTTTGTCCATAAATATATTATTTCTTTTTCTTACTAGTATTATCTTATGTTTTTGTCCATAAATATATTATAAAATAATTTCTCTTTTTCTAATTATTTTTTCCCTGCGAGTATTTTTTCTATTAATTATATGTAAACTAATTTCAATGTTGCTTTCTAAGACTTGGTATTACTTTCTATTAATTATATGTAAACTAATTTCAATAGCCAATTAAATTATTTTTCTGGGTGTCTTTTTGACTTTCCTTTTTACTTGACATTAAATTTTGTAGATAAAACTTTTTTAAAAATATTTACGACTCTACCAAAATCTAATAGCAAAAATGTTCCACTATTTTATTTTATTTTATTTTTGAAAATCTCATTTGATTATGCTCTTCCCTCTTTGTGTTCTTTATCGTCGTCGCCAAAGACTATTAAAATATTAAAGCCTAAAAGTTGTTTCTTTCTAGGATAAATTTTCTTCCCTCTTCCTCTCTTTTTTTTGTTGTTCGTTCGCTTCATATTAAATTAAATATGAACTCAGTAAAACTAAGTATTATGTATTTTGATTTTAAAAATTTTGGTGCACCTATTTGTAAGAAAAGAATAATTACTTACTCAATATTTGAACACCCTTCGTAAAAATTTTTGAACTGATGCTCGGTAGATCAATTGGTGTTATTAGCCTGGTTAGAGTAGGTTTTCAGGAAGAATGCGTCAACTAAGAAATTGGAGACATAGGCTAATTAATGAATTAACAGAAAATTATTTTCTAATTCTCCATAATGACAATTACATGTATCGAAAAACCTTCTTTGAAATTTTATTAGTTAAAATCTAAAGTTATAGAGGTTAAATTTGAATATGAAAAAATAAAGAAGTACTACGGGAAGCTATAAAATACTGTCTCCGTTCACTTTTACTTGTCACATTTTGACTTGGCACAACAGTTAGGAAGATGAATATTGATATATTTATTTTATCAAATTATCCCTATTAAATGATGTTTACTATTAAGCCTTGGAAAATGATTTGAAGAAAGATTATTTAATGTTGAGGGTAAACATGAAAAAATATTATTATCTTTTCTTGACATGTCAAAAGTGACAAATAAAAATGAAACTCTATTTTAAGAAAAAATAACAAGTAAAAGTGAACGGGAGAAGTATTAGAATTTGAGGTGATAGTATAATTTTTTATTGGATGCAAGCAAACAGTATTAATTTTAATACCTTCAGAAAGAAGGATGGTTAAGATACTCATTCAGTTAGGTATAAATGTAGTTAGTTAATTAGTTAAACTTGATCTACATTAGTTAGTTAGTCGGTTAATACTTAAATTTTAGGTGCTTAATTTAACTAGACTAAAATTAACGGCTAGATGGTCATTTTAATTAGAGCTCCATGTCCACCTGTGTGGTTTTGGGATATGGTGAGTTCATTGAGAAAAGTCCTCTAAATTCGAAGTTATAAAAATTTCGACCTTATTAATTATGATAACAGTTGCGTAATATTGAGTTGTAGATATACGTATTTACTGCAGTGCAATAATTAAGCTTCTTTATTCATGCAATACAATCAATTGAGAATTCTCTTAATTTTTTTTCTGGGATTGAGTCGTGATTCATCTGATATGTCTTTTTAAAAATTTATTAGGCAAAGGTTAAAAAGGTTAAATTTGAGTATAAATAAGAACAAAGAAATACAGCTTGAAGTTAAAAACACCAAAAAATGTAGTATAAATGATACCAACAGAGGTTGTAGTGCATAAGTGAGGTTGCTTTATCCTTAATTATAGGTCTTGGATTTGAACTTTGAGTATAAAGAAAATTTTGTTAAGAGCGTCACTCCTAAATAGATCTTACATTGCGCAATTCAAATTTAATTGAACCTTCATTAAGGACTCTGAACACTAGAAAAAATAAAAATAAAAAGATGTAGTATAATAAGTATGATGCAAGTGGATTTATTAATTTTAAAACCTTTCTAAAAAGGAAGGTGTACCTCCTCTAAACCAATCCAAATGAAGATGCTAAAAGTTTGGTGTGCTTTTATAGGTTGGTCCATCTTTGATCAATGTAAAGGGCTACCTCTTATCTTGATTTGTGTGTCAAACCATTAATAAACTTCAAGATACACTCTTATAGTAAGAAAAATACAAAAGTGATCCTTTATATTATGATACTTCTAATTATTATTATTATTTTTGTTACATGGGGTGGGGATGCTACTGATAGAGTTTGAACCCTTCGCCTCAGACTTGGAAACTAGCCCTTCAAACCCTTAAAAGCATCTCTTATAAATATTTTTGAGTATTTATTGTTTTAAATATTAAATTGTTGAAAAATAATACTTTTTTCGTCTCATTTTATGTGAGGTAGTTTGAGTCGATACAGAGTTTAAGAAAAAAAAAAAGACTTGTAAAACTTGTGATCCAAACTGAATGATAGAAATTTGTGTGACTGTAAATCATTTCATTAAGGATACAATAGACATTTTATAGTTAAATTATTATTTAATATGGAGATATGTCATTCTTTTTCGGACTGACTAAAAAAGAAAGTAAGTCACATAAATTGGGACAGAGAAAATATCTTTTTTCTCTGTAAATATTTGATAAAATTTTGTTAGCTTTCATAGGAACTTTATGCGAGCCAATTTAGTTGTCCGAGTCATTTCAATTGTTTCTCTTTTATTCATTTCAATTTATTTGTCTGATTTTAATTTGATAAAATATTTTTAAATTTTACTCTCTTAAGATAAAAATATGTTTAAATATCACATGTAAAAAGTTTGGATTAAAAAATTATTTTAAAAAATGAGATTTTAAAAATAAAATAAAATAAAACGGAAAAAGTAAAATTTAGATGAATAGGAGGATGGAGAAGGATCAACAAGGGTTGCAGTGGAGTGGTAACTGGTAAGTATTCCTTTATTATCCTTAACTAAGAGGTATCGATTTCGAGTCCCCTTGAATACATAGTCGCCCTTGTTAGGGAACGCTTTACCTTTCAATATGAGACTTTTCGACGTGAATTTAAATTTAATCGTAATTTAACGTGGATACCAAACACCAGATGGAAAATCGAAAAAAAAAAAGGATAATTTAACGTGGATACCAAACACCAGATAGAAAATCGAAAAAAAAAAGGATGGGGAAGGCATGTGTTTGGGAAGGAAAAAAGCCGTTTAAAGAGGCGGTAAGAAAGGTGTGAGGGGGAAGAGCCGCATTCCGAGAAGAGTGTCTGCCGTACAGCTGTACCTAACTCTGTATCAGTATGTTTTGTCACTACAAAAACTCCTATTTGCTTCCTCTATGCTCCCCTCTTCCCCAACCACTCCCCCCCCCCCACACACACTTCAATTCTATAAATATTCATTTATCTATATTTTATTTTATTTTTAAAAAATGAGGGCATGGGAAAGAAAATACAAGTTGGGGAGTTACATTTTGGAAAAATTACGTAAAATGACAAATATCTAAAGTATATTATGTAAAAAAAATGAGGGCATGGAAAAGGAAATAGGCGAGAGAATTACAAGTTGGGAAGAGAAGTTACGTTTTGAGAAAATTATATGAAATGACAAACATCTATGTTATGCAATATAACTATAATTTTGATTATTTTTAATTTGTGGTTGATATTTTGTGAATTTTTGTTACTTAGATTTTCTAATTGTATAAATTTAAAATTTGCTCTCTGATTGTATAAATTTAAAATTTATATAATTTTGGTTTCTGATTGTATAAATCTAAAATTTGTATATGCTTATCTTGACTATTTGTATATGGTTTATCAAAAATTCATAATAAATTACTTGTTTGTACATTGGTAAGCGGAATAAAACAAAAATATATAAATACACAATTTGTATATATTTATCATGTTTGTATATTTGCAAACGAAATATACAAACGGCAAATGAAATATACAAACCGCAGCCTCAAGTTGTATATACCTACCCTGTTTAAATATTTGCAAGTGAAATATACAAACCGCGGCTTCCATAGCAAATAGAACTATTGCTATGGAGGGCTATTATCGAAAATATAGCTATATAGAGACTTATTTTATATATTGTCTTTGTTATTTCTGAAATTTCATCTTAATTATTTGAAAATAAAGTGAACTTTTTACTGTTCATTTATCTATATTATTAATTGATTTCTCTGTTTTATTTTGTTTGTCTAATTTTAATTTGATATTTTGTGATCTCAAGTTAAAAATAGTTAAAATGCATTAAAATATCTTTTAACCTTATGATCTTAATCATATCACGTGAAAGGTCGAAAAAGAAAAACATTTCTTTTTAAATGGACCAAAAAAAAAGTAAAACTAAATCTGAAATGGAAGGAGCAGTTCTTTTACTGTATTGGTTCAAGTTTTAACTACTCTACTAGTAATGAACGAAGTGGTAAATAGTACTTTTGGTTTTAATTTATTTATCATATTTTTTAATTTTTTTATTAAAAGAAATGTCTTTTTCTTTCCCTTTTTTAATTATTTGTTAATTTTAACTTTTCATATAATATGTTTAAGATTATAAGATTAAAACATATTTTCATACATTATATATGTCTTTAGTTTAAGATCACAAGATTCAAATGTTATTTATTTTCTTAAATTCCGTTTCAAGTGAAAAACAAACAAGCAAATTGAAATAGAATAGTTACTCTCAATTATAAAATAATAATACAATCTTAGAATAAGAAATGAGTAATTAAATGGTAAAATTGTAAATAATTCATGAAAATTGTTATTATTTACAAACGCATCGACAAAAAGTGCACATTCCAAGTCATAAAAATATTAATCAAAGGTCTTGAATTTAAGTACAAAAATAAAAACAGGACTAATAAAAAGTGTTTTTTCCTTTAATAAATCTTAAATGATGCGGATTCAATTAATTAATCAAACACACATATATATATATATATATATATATCGAAATTGAATGAGAAATTTTAAAAGTGCTGTATCTTTTTTATTTTCTTTTTAAATATTTCTTTAATTTTTTAAAACTTCAATCTTACAATTATTTTACATTTTTGAAATGGATAAGGGACCACAACAATTTTTTAAATAAAAAAAATGAAGAAATTGTGGTCCCTTCTAAATGGTTCAATGTCCCGTTCGATACAATTATATTTTTAATTGAATTGATAATTTAGATATTAAACTGTTATTCACATTTTAGAGTGAAAAGAATAGTGGTAAAGTAATTCTATTTTTATTTTATTTTATTTTTCAACCAAATCATATCTTACAAAAAAGTTATTCAATATTTAACACATGTTTCACATCTACAAAAAGCAAAGTATTATACTCATATTTTTTTTGGTTTGATAATTTTATGAAGAAAAAAAAAGATTGGAATTTTTTTTTTTTAAAAAAAGGAAAACATTTGATGGTATTGTGGTTGTTATACACAGAAAAAAATACGTTGCTAGAAATTGTAACAATTATGCATATATTTGGAGATAAAATTATATTTGTCAGTTTCAACTTGAAATATTGTCTAGTATAAATCATTGTGTGTTTCATAATTTGGAAAATTATTTCAACTCCAATTTCAAACAAAAATTTTGAAGCTGAAAAACTGATCTGCAGAGGATTTAAAGTGAAATGTAATTTTTTTTTCTTACAAAATTTTATTACTTTTCAAATGATGGCCGAACAAAAGTTGGACATGAATTTGATTTGGGCAAAAGGTTCAAATCTTTTTAATCGAAATTATTATTTCACTCTAAAATTCATCTCAAACTCTTCCTTTTAAAAATAATAATAATAATAAGTTCAAAATTCTCTATTTAAGTGTTGATCAGTCTCATATTGATAGGTTTTTGGGCAATTCTTAACCCATGAGCTATGGTTAAATTAAGTATATTTACTATTTTATTTTATTTTAATCACAATGTCAAGTCAAACCCATCTCAATTTATTATTTACCCGATTAGGCCTCCATCTTATATTATTCATACTTTAAATGTCCAAATTTGGACATGTGAGAAGACTAAAAAGAGGTGTTGAGTCTCGACTTTAGGGTGGGGTGGTCTCTTCGTATGATTTTGGGTAATTATCACCTCAGAAAATAACTTTTGGAATTGAGTTAGATCAAAAATCTATTTCTTTGTCATGCTATCAGAGGTATAACCATCTCAATTTATTATTTATTTGACTTGAACCTCTATTTTATATTGTTCATGCTTCAGATATCCAATCTTAGCGTGGAAAGAGGTGTTGAGTCCCACATTCTTTTCCCAATACTAAAAATATTGGAACAAATTAGGGTGTTACAAAGAGTATTTACTGTACTTATTGCCCAATTCTGGTCGTTGTAACTTTTGTGTGAGAAAGGAAGCAAAATCCAATGGTTCAAAGAGAATGAAAACCAAGAAAGATTTTACTACATCCGTTCACTTTTAATTGTCATGATTTTCTTTTTTAGAGTCAAATTATAAGAACTTTGGCTAATATTTTACGATATATTTTTTCATCATATTGATATATGAAAAATTGCAATTTATAGTACTTTTCATATAGTTTTTGAATATCTAAACTTTTTGTTTAAAATATCAAATTAATGTAATCTGATTTAACTTTAAAAATTAGTCAAATTAACTTTTGAAAAACGCAACATAACAAATAAAAATGGACGGGTGTATAATTTTGGAAAACAAATATAGAGAAGCATGGACCACACAATCCTTTGTCTTCAAGCAACGAATTTGATCTATCTTTTGACCAATTACGTGTCTCTTAGTGAACACGCTCTTCCCCCTTTTTCATACACTTTCCGTCTCAAAATAAATAGTACTAGTTTAATTTTAAAATAATTATCTCAAAATACTTCATTTTGATAAATAAGTATTTTATCCAGCTCTTTATCGTCTTCTTAATAATGTTTAATTTTTAGGAGATATTTATTTAAATATGAATAATTTCGTAAATTGCGAATTATATTTATTGATGAACGTTATTTTTATTAATATGACACTTATTTTGAAATGAAGAAGATATAAATCTACTTCCTCTATTCATTTTTATTTTATTTACTATGATGCTAAAGGTAAAAAGAATTATCTTTCTCTTCATATATTAAAATAAATAAAATATATTTTTAATATAATAGATAAATAAATTTGAACACAAAGAAATATGTTCCAAAAAAAAGTTGGTCAACAAATCAATAAAAGACTTCATATGAGTACTTATTTTATAGGAAAAGAAGTTGAATTATCTTGGGAAATGATTAGATTGTATGATTATCTTAATTTAATAATTTGAAAAGGGGAAGGATAAGATAGAGCATTGATTATCTTTATATTCCGGTTGTGGACAATAATCATCTTTACACTTTTTGTAACTTTACATGATTAAGCTAATCATACATATGTTCACAATTGTGTGCTAAGAAATGGACAATTAGTAACCAAAATATTTGTCAAATTTTATTTAAAATGAAAAAAAATATTCTTGATTATATATGAGAATTCTGTTAAAATCTATAGTTAGGATTTTATTGTTATTTTCTCCCTCTTTCCCTAATCTCTCCAATCTTCTTTGCCTTTCTCTGCTCCCTCTTTCTCACCTTTTTTCGTGTCCTCTTTCTCAATATAAATACAAATTATAACAATCTATTATATAAAGGCGAAATGGTCTGATAGACCATTCTACTTGTATGCGTTTGTATTCTGAACCCTTCTACTTGATTATTTGTCAACTAAACTCTTGAACTCAATGAAACTCTATGTTTTAAGCCCTTCTGACCATTGACCAAGCTTATGTGACAACTTAATTATTGAGTGACACAAATGCGTGATGTCACAGATCAAATTTTAGACTAAAAATAATTTGTTTTTCTTTTTAAAAATAGAATAAAAAGGTCAAAAATAAGAAATTTAACTATTTTTTAGTTCTTTCTTCTTTTCCCACCCCACCCATCTCCATTTCTTCTTTTTTTCTTTCTACTCTCAAACCCCAATTTCTCTTCTTTCTCCCGTTTCCGGCCCTTTCCAATTTCTTGTTTCTCTCTTCTTCTTTTTTTCACATTTCTTCCTCCCAGGAATAGAAACGAAATTGTATTGTTGTTGTAAATCTGTATTTTCCTTTTATTTTCAGGGTAATTTATAACCCATAAAGTAATAAAGATTCAACAATCTTGAAAGATGAAAAGTGATTGTTGAATGTCTTTGTGAAATTAGGTGAAATGTGTTATGTAAAATTGTGTACAAATATTAGAGTATATTGATGTATTTTAATGGTTATTCGTTGACACCAATGGGGAAAAGAGATTTATGGTGGTTCAAGTGGTAGATGTAAATGTTGGTAAGAAGAAATACAATAAAAAGTTGTGAATGAAAGAAATTTTGGAAATAAAAAATTGAATGATAATTGTTAGTTATTTAGGAATGTAATGATACTAGTGAGAATGGAAGGTTGTGGTGGTATCTCTAATGTAAAAAAAATAAAATGGAGAGAGGTGAAGGGATGAAGGAGGAATGAAAAGAAAGAAAAAAAAGATTTCTTTAAATAATAATGATAATAATAATAATAATAATAATAATAATAATAATAATAATAATAATAATAAGTGATATGTCATTTAAAATGTGATGTGGATGATGATATGTCATTTTTGTCAAGTGTTTGAAGTTCACACACAGCGATAGAGGTTTAAAATGCTTAGTTTCACTGAGTTTAATGGTTTAGTCGACAAATGATCAAGTAGAATGGTTCAGAATACAAACTCACACAAGTACAAGGGTCTATTAGACCATTTCGCTTTATATAAATGCAAATGATAAGTGTTAACTATACAGATTCTATTCAGTGTTACAAACATAAATACAAATGTATTTACTGATACATATTGATACAAATGATGGCAATCAATTATGCAAATACAAATGTTGAACGTGATACAACATTGATATAATTGTATTTGTATACAAATTATATTCGCTAATACAATTGATACGACATTGGTACAAATGATAACAATCAATTATACAAATACAATTTTGAACTAGATACCATTCATACAATTTATTCATTGATACAAATTATATTCGTTAATACTATTATATTTATTGATACATGTACATATTAATTACATATACACAATTATCTAACAGATATACAAATACAATCATTGACACATGTACATACTAGTTTCATATATACAATTATCCAACAAATATACAAATATAATGCTCCTCTCTCTGTCCTCTTACTTTCTCGCTATCCTCTTTCCTCTCTCTAACATGTAGCTATGAATCATAATTAAGCCAACTATATCTATTTTACCTCATTATATTTCAATTGTTTGCTATTTTTGAAAGTTCCTCTAAAATTAACGTCAAAAAATACACTTTTTAAACTCAACTTCGAAAACTAATCTTTTTTCCCAGCTTCAGCCTAGTATTGTCCAATTGGCTACTTCAAAGATGGGCCTTCTTTTTGGTCCAACTTCAACCATAGGGACAAAGCCCATTAACTGATATAATCAGCAGCCATCTTTTATTTTAGTCTTTACGATAAATTATATAAATACACAAATTAAGATATCATAATTTCTAAAATTCTCTATCATTTTAATTTTTTTTACAAAATTCCCCTCTTTGATACATTTCTACCCCCTCATCTCTCATTGGATACATCTCTATCTCCTCTTGGATACATCTCTCGTATCTTAATGTATCATTTGTAATGTATCGGACAACCAAAAAATGTATTCGAAAGCAATGAAAAATTCAAGATTTTTGTAATTGAGAAAATTTTCGGAATAAGATGTAATTAGCCCCTAAATTTATGATAATTCTGTATTTTATACTCAATTTATTTAAATAAATTTTGATGTAAGATTTTTAGTAATTAATTGATCAGATCTAATCGTTTACCGTTCTAATCCGTTCTCCTAACATAAAGGGAGTGTTTGGTATGAAAAAAAATGTTTTTCAATTTTTCCATGTTTGGTTGGCTTAAATGATTTGAAAAATATTTTCCAAATCAACTTATTTTCCTTAAATTTAAGGAAAATGACATCCCTTCAAAAATTAAGGAAAATATTTTCCAAAACTCTACTTCATCCTTAAATCGAAATATATTTGTTTCTTACCCTACCTCTTACCCGACCCTCCCCATCCAAAAAAAAATTTAAAAAATTTAAATTTTCTTATTTTTTAAATTTCAAATATTTTTTTACCCCTACCCCCAAACTACCCACCAAATAAAAATATAAAAAAATTAAAAAATATTTTTGAAAAACATTTCAAATGTTAAATTTTTTATTTTATACGCCCCTACCCTGTCAATTATTTTTTTTAAAAATGGTTTTTGAAAAATATTTTAATTTTCATTTTTACACCACCCTACCCCTGGCGACCCCCCTCCCCAACCACCATGTCAATTTTTATTTTTATTTTTAAAAAAAATTTTGAAAAATATTTCAGGGTCAGAAGTCTGGGTCAGGTCCAGGGACAAATCTCAAGGTCGGATTTTGGAAAGGTCGTCGGGGTCGTGTCCTAGTTTGGGTGTTAGGGTCGTGTCCTAGATCGATTATCGGATTGATTTTTGAGTTAAAGATTATTTTCTAGTCTCAAGCCAAAAATAAAAGATATTTTCTGGAAAATGTTTTTCATTCACCAACCTAACATTAAAAAAAAAAAATTCAGAAAATATTTTTTACTCACCAACCAAACATGAGAAAAATAAGTTAGAAATTCACTTGTTTTCCAAGAAAATTTTTTCTAGAAAAAACATTTTCCTTCATACTCCATCCGTCCAACAATAGTTGTCCACTATTGACTTTACACACTTTTAAAAAAACTATAAATAGAAGGGTAATTTTACTATATTACCCTTTGAATATAATAAATATAATGTCTTGAAAAATGTAACTGATGTAAATAACTATAATTAATGATAAGGGTAAATTAGGAACTGAGTGTAAAAGTATCTATTAATTTCATAAAGTGGACATGTATTGTTGAACATCCCAAAATAGTACAGTGGATAACTATTGTTGAACGGAGGGAGTACCAAACACACCCTCAGAAACTGATAATTGCTTACACCAATCCACTGAACACACCCTCAGAAACTGATAATTGCTTACATCAATCCACTGAACACACCTCTCATTACAATTTTATTCCTAAACCCTAGTTAATAAATACACATTCTTTCTTAATTATTGACTCAATCATAGTAATTAGTACCATAATATGATTTAACGTATACATCGGTGGGGATAAATTTTTTCCATTAATCAAATCTTGTATAAGTGGATCTGGTTTTTGCTGTTACTATCCTCAAATTGAGTGACTTGAAATTTGTTTGATATAGCTCTAGAATTTTAAGTTTTTCCAATAGAATCGAATCTCACTTATTTTCAAGTAAGATTTACTTAGCTCGCTTCTAATTCGCGGAGTAGCATACCAATAACGACTAAATCATTCATGGTACATAGTAAAATGGTAGAATATTCATTTCTAATCAATAATTCAATTGAGGAGTTTGATAGCGTTGTTCAAATTATTCCTTTGTGTTGTCAAAGGCCCACTTAAGCCTTGAAGTGAGATTCAAAATATGTTAGAACATTTTTCACTTGATGTGCACTTCAATGTCATCCATCATGAAGACTTTATCATACTTATCCTTGCAAATTAGCATTTCCTAAAGAGCAACGCTCAATCATTGAAAAAAAAAATAATTTCTTCATCCATATACTTATTATTCATGTTTATAACTTTTGTCTAGTCTTTGTCCATATATTTATATATACACTCCATTTGTGCCTTTACTCATTAGAGCTTCAACTTCATTTGCGCTTTGTGCTTAGAGACCAACAGACCTTAGAGTTTTTTCTGTACATTTTGGTTTTGATAACACTTGATTCACATGACAATTGGAAGCACCAAGAAAAACACAAAAAATAATCAATGATTTAACATAGAATGCACTCAACTACATTATTGAGTTGGCTGGATAATCTATTTAAAAAATTGCCCCATAAAGTGGGGAAAAGAAAGTTGAACTTTTATGCAAGATATGACTAACAAAATTGGGCATTGTACAATGCCTTAATTTTTAGGAACCTGAAACTAAACTAGCAACTGAACTGAAGCAGCAGCTGCTGCAATATGAATCACATCTCCTACTGAAGTACTATCAACAAGATACTTCGGTTTTGGTATTCGAAATTCAAGTTAGAATATTCGGATTAATGTTAGGTAGAGAGATGGCAAACATGATTGCTGATCAAGCTTAAGCGCCACCAGAACCATACTTCTTTCCGAGTACAATTAATTGAAGTTTGTCGTAGCCAGAAAGGACACCAGCACCAGCGATAGCACGAAGAATGTTTGCACCAGCACCCTTGAAGAGGGACTTTGGACCCTCATTCTTCAAGATTTGAGTAAATGCATCCATTGAACTTTTGTATTTCACTGCTTCACCAGATGTCATCATCATTCTTCGACGAACAGTGTCAATTGGATAGGATGCTAGTCCAGCACCGTTTGTGATTAACCAACCTAGTGCAAAGCTAGCAAAGAAGCTATCCTGAAACCAATAAACAACAAGACAAATAATTTATTAGCATACATGTGTATGCAAATGCCTCTTTCATGTTTTTAATACTGATGGGCTTAGATTTGATAGCCTTGTTCGTGAATATACACATAATAGGGCTTCAATAAGCCGCCCTAGATGTTAGGGTAGATGGATTGCTTAACCAAGACTAACTCAACCTTAGAATTAGTGAGCTTTATAAGTTCGGCCACTACACAAGCCGCTAGTGGAGAAAGCTCGAGAGCTTCCCTTCATTCATTATTAAGCCAAGGTCCCAGGTCTCCAAGTCAGCCTGTACTTTCTCGAAGAATCCTGTACCCATGGACATAAGGCTTGGGAGACCTTCCCTTTCTGCCAGAGCTTCATGGGGACTGTCTTATTTCCCAATCAGATGTTTGGATGTGAGTTATACTCCACGAGGAGTCAAATGAGTATGGACTTGCCATGACATTTGAATACTTTTCCCGTATGACTAGAAATGCTCAATGACAATTTCCAAACGAATCAACACTCAACAGTATTGAAGGCATATGTTTTAGACATCCAGTACCAAACTTAAACAAGAAGATCATCATGGACGCGATCACCAGAGTTTGCACAAAATAAAAGTTGACAATGTGTAGTTAGTACTGATGCAGCATTACCTGTAGCGACCCAGTGAGGACAACCGGCTTCAAAGAATCATATAAACCAAAGTAGAGACCGCGGTACACAATGATTCCAACACATGAGATGTTGAATCCACGGTACAGTCCAGCAACTCCATCAGATGCTAATGTCTTCTTGTAAACATCAACCATACCATTGAACTGTCGATCTCCTCCTCCTTTTGCAGCCTTAGCATCATTTGCTAGCCTCGTTCGGGCATAGTCAAGAGAATAGACAAAGAAAAGGGAAGATGCACCAGCTGCACCTCCTGATGCAAGGTTACCAGCTAACCATTTCCAGTAACCGTCCCTATCCTTTTTGAAGTTAAAAAGCCTCTTGAAGTAATCCTTAAATGCAAAATTCAAGGCCTGTACAAAAAGTGAAAGAGAAATATATACCACGAGATCAACGAAATGAACATATGATTGATTTTGTCTGAGAAAAGAACGAACCTGAGTTGGGAAATAACGAATAACGTTTGCTGTGTTGCCTCTCCACAAAGCCATAACTCCTTCCTCCTTCATTGTTCGGCTAAAACATTCAGCTATGCCACCGTATGGTTTAGATAACCTCCCAGCCTTGATCATCTCATCCTGATTTTGGATCAGGAGTTTCACACGCTCAATTGGAGCGGCTGCTGTCTTTGAAACAGCTGCTGAGACACCACCCATAAGAAAATCAATTGCAAAGCTGGAAAAGCCTTTCTCTGAAGGAGCTTGGACGAAAACTGGCGATGAGTAAGATGAAACCACGGGCATGTCATATTTCCCTTCACATCTATGCAACCAGGGCTTAGTCTGATTTCCATATTTATATTGCCTTTGGTATGCCATAAGATCTCCATTTTGGGTAGATCTAACAAGCAAGTTCCCAGCTACCTTGTGAGTAACAGAGGGGTATTGTGGCTGATCAATCGTCATCTCTGTCCTCTATACAACAAGAAATGCAAACATGTAAATGAAATTGCAACAAACATAGCTTTTTCCTTACAATTACTAGACATGTATAAATGACTATATGTCCATAATTATGTTCTCTCTTCACAAAATTTATTCGGAAAGAAGGAGCCAAAAATCCTTCAGAGCAGTCCTCACTAACCATATTTCTCCATTTGAATTCAAAAAAATTTAACATTATAGAACCAAAAAAAAGATGATGACGAATGCACCATAATTAATTCAGGCTAATGCTCAAAACTTATTATAGCAACAACATCGGTTCTATTTTAGTTTCACAAACCAATTTCAACAAAAGAAAATAATGTTAAGCAACAGATCAATATCCAATAACAACTTTTTTTTTCATATCCGATACTTCATATTGCAACAGAAAAATGCAAAAAAAAAAAAAAAACTTATAAAAAATTTTAAAATGGAAATTCAAGCAAATACGTATACATACACTACATCAATATAATCATTCAAAAAGGAATTATTATTATTTTGTCAGAGTTACATTAATCCTGGTTCATAAATATTTATTTTGAGCTCAGAGTCTATAAAAAACAGTCTCTCTCTACCCCACAAAGATAAGAATAAGGTATGCATACATCGTGAGAGTCCACTCGTGGGGGTTACACTAGTATGTATGTCTAGTAGATATATATATACAATTGTTCAAATGCTAAAAATCACTTTGACATGATCTTATATACATTTCAATTTCATAAAACAAGTGTGACAAAGGTGAAATTAGATTCAAAACTTATTCCAAATAAATATCATATATCACATAAAAAGAAACAATCATCTAAAAACAAAACAAAATGGAATAAACTTAAAACAAATTCTACCTTTTCACTCTTTGAAGAATGTAAATATAAGTTTAACTTTTTTTTAAAAGAGAAAATAAAGAAAAGGTTAGTACCTGATCAATGAGATTAAGTTTTTGGGAATTATGGGTTGCTTTTTAAGTAAGATGTAGAGAAGAGAGAGTCTTTCTCTTGCCTCTAACAGTGGAGTCAAAAGTGGAGATGATAGGTACAGAGGTAATTAAGGAGAATGTTATTGCTTTAAATATGACATTTCTAACTAAAAAAATATTTTAATTTCTCTTCATTTTTTCAATGCCACTTAATATTTTTAAATTTAAAAATTGTAAAAGAAATAAAACAAGAGTTTTAACATTTTATTTATCTTCTAAATAATATCGTTTTCTTCATAATAACTAGATAACTAAAGGACCAATTTATTAGTATGTAAAATTAAAAAAAAAAAACTCTAAATTAGACACTGGACGTCTTGTCTTTGTCTTCAAAATTGAGATGATTAGGGATGGCAATAGAGTCGGACGGATGGAAGGTGTTGAACGGGTAAGGTACGTTAAAGTTTATGCGGAGGCATGAATGTTATAAGGTGGGAATGGAAAATGAGAAAAAAAAAAAAAAACTCCTTTTACTTTTAGATTGCATTTCTCAATTTCACCTTTTTATGGTCTATAAATTTAGGGATCATTTGGTAGAGTGTATAAGAATAATGCTAAATAGAATATATTAGTAATGTTTGGTAGAGTGTATTAGCAAAATTAATGCATGCATTAACTTTATGTATTAGATAGAATTAAGTAGCTTGAATTTTATATATTGAATATACTAAAAATCTAAAATTATTCTTGTCTTCTTAGTGCATTGTTTTCAAACAAAACGTAAATATAGTATGATTTGCTTTGATATTTGAGTTGTTCGAAATTCTGTAATTTGCGTTACCACTATCATAGAAACGTTTTTCAATTATATCTTAGGATAGTTATTGAATTTATATGTTCAATGGTCAATAAAGCGACAAATCAACTACTAATAATGATAGAATTCCCAATAGGTTGAATTTTAAATCGGTGAATAAAGTAGGCTTACAAAGAGTGAATTGATTGAGAAATATATATATGTTATGTTCACAACTCATGATGCCCAACCATCTATGAGTATTTGTATAATGATATTACCTTAAATATAGTCATTAATTTGCAATATATTTTATTTTCAAAGTTATGTTTTGCACTATAATAAGTATCTTAAGATTAGTTGGAGATACAGTGATATAAGTTGATTTGAAACTTAGGTGTGTTTGTTATGAAGGAAAACGTTTTCACAAAAAAAAAAAAAATCTTGAAAAATAATTGGATTCCTTATTATCTTTTAGTATTTGTTAAGTAAAAAAGTAAGTAATATGTAAACTAGTAAAACATTATGAGGATGAGATGGGATGGAGGGCGAAATGGTCAAGAAAGGAGATTTGGAGACATTTGATGCGTGGAGATGAAACAATGAACTTGAAAGTTACTTACATAATTTATTTTCCCTACATTAAAAAAAAGTTATTTTTCTAAAAAAAAATGTTTCGCCTCGCCGTACCACACATTAGATCCACAAGTAAATACTATTGTCTTGTAGTTAGATCTGGAGTTAATTCCCATGGATTAAAAACTCAGCAAAATAAATAATAAATAAATAAATGAGAAAATCCCCTAACGGTCAAAAAAAGAAATAAATAAAACAAAAAATAAAAAACCTGGAAAAGCCTTAAATCCCAACGGTCTTGTTAAAATCTCTTTGTTGTCAGCTCCTTCAACAACAAAGAAACGTTGCATTTTCACCTGTGAATTCATTTTTATTTCTCGAAATTTTATCTGGGTTTTGTACATACTCTGTTCATTGTTCAAGAAGCAGAAGAGCTTCATGGAGATAGCTGTCATTGATTGGAAAACCATTGATTCAAGATTTGTTAAAGACGATCTTTATGAGCATTTTAAAGCTCCTCAATGGGTTGATTTCTTCGCCCCCGATGCTCCTGTTGATGATGATGCTTGGTTCTGCAGACCTGGTAAATTTTGATTCTTAATTTTACTTCATTTTGGGAATTTTCTGTTTAACTTCTTCTTGTTTTGGAGAACAGAGTGTAATCATCCAAAGACAGTGGAAGATTTCTATAAAGTAGCTACCCCTTCCTCCTCTTCAAAGGTTTGTGCTTTCTTCCTATTTTTGAAAATCCCACAAGTGAGGTATTGTAATTTGAGTGTTTTTGCTAGTTTTAAGAGTACTCTGTTCTAAATTCTTGTGGGTAATGGTTAGTTTCTTGAGAATCAAAGATTTGCTCTGTTATTTGACACGTTTTACTTGCTAAATTTGTTGTGATTAACAGCTTCAAAGATCAGCTAGTGTATCTGATATTCCTCTTGGGGAACGAAATAGGAGGTATAACAAATGGAAGAAAAAATCCAATCTTTTATTATGCAATCGATTCTACCTGAGTTTTTATTTGGACAAGATTATGAAATAAATGGTATTTTCAATTTCAGAGATGCAACATTGAAGAAGAGGGGGCTAATTCAACCGTTGGTATCATTGAATAAGGATTTTAAATATGACAAGATTGTTGAAGATGGTGAAAATCAGAATCCCAATTTTGCAACCCCTCCAAGGTTCAAGGCTAAATTGATGAAACAAACAATCAAGTCGAGCGCGGAGAAGAAGCCAGTTGATGAAAAAGAGGAACATATACCAAAGCTGAAAAGTACTCTTTCAGCTAGGAATCTTTTTGCTGGTGGGGATTTGTTGAACAAGGTGTCTGAGTTTTGCAATGAGCTGAAGAGACTGGTAGTTACCAGGACTAAAGAGAGAGAGAAGTGTGCAGATGAGAACTTGCCACTAATTGTTGATGATAAAGAAAGGGAAAGGAAGCCATTGCTGGAGATGACTAAAGAAACTTATGAACTAGTGGCAAAGAGCATCACTAAGGAGAAACAGAGAAGGAAACTGTAAGTTTTACATCACATACTTTATTTAGTCAGCCAATTTTTTGCATTGAAAATACTAGTTTCAGTTGAACCCGCATAGCTTATAGTTGAATAGTTACCCAAATGAAACAATTGGCCAAGCAAATACATTATTAGAGGTACTGAATATAACTGTTGGTGAACTCTATCTATGCAGGAGAAATGATAATGCAGAAAACACACCAATACTTGTGGATGTGAAGAACATTAAGCGCAGAGATGAAGAGATCTTGTCTCAAATCCGCACAAATCCTCCCACTCCTCAGTGTTTCTCAGCCAGCCGGGGAATTACAAAGGCTACTCCATCTAAGCCTTCGAAATCTAGGCCTCTGGTATGTGTAAACCTTACTGTGTCTCTAGATTGAATTTTGCAGTTCAAGACTCGTAGACAGTAGTAGCCTGTGATCTCCTCACTTTGTGCATAGTGATACTTGTTCAGAAATTTTCAGCCTGTGATCTCCTCACTTTGTGCATAGTGATACTTGTTCAGAAATTTTCAGCCTCACTAACACAATACCCTCTTTGCTTACAGAGTCCATCATTATGAACTGTTATTTTCTACTTGTTGTGATGTGTTTGGCCCATTATCTCCTTGCAATCCTCACCTTATGAGCTAACTTATCATGTCCAGTTAAAGACTAGGCCAAGGGTTTTCTGTATAGTTTCAGTGCAGTGCAGTCTGCAATTTTAGCTACAACCAACTAATCCTCAAGATTCGATTTCATATGATATTTGAGCTGAGCTTGGGCTAGAATCAGCACTATTTTAGATCATTAAGACATGGCTTATTGTGTTGTTACCACCACTAGCTTGTTCTGATAAAAAAGCAAGAGTACTTTTAATGTTTTGAACTGTTGGTCAAAATAATCCTGGGACTAATAACACTGAATTTGTATGAAATAAACATTAGGAGACAAGGGGGATCCTTCAAGAACTGGAACAAAGCAGCAATGAAGGGAAGAGAAAGGAAGATCCAGGGAAGATGATGACTAGTAATAATAATCAACAAGGACAGAGAGGTGCTGCTATTGTTGCTGAAAAAGAAGCTGCAAGAGCTTTGGATGTTTTCTGGTTCTTGAAGCCTTGCACACTTGCCAGCTGAAAGGTTCAAGCCACCACTGTTGCTGAACAAACATTTCATGAAGTGCTTACTCCTTCCATACTTAAAAGTGTCAATTTGTTTTTCCATATTCTTTCATTCTTTATAGTTTCTGATACACTCAATCAATCTATGAGTTACCCCCATTTCTTTGAGGACAATAAGTTGTAAGAAAACAGTTCAAAAGTCCAGAATATTAAATAACATTATCCTTTTATTGTTCATTGGTTGGAATATAGCATCTTTCTAATATACTATTATTAGAAAGATAAGATCAGAAAAGATTGTGATTGATTCTTGCCATGGGAGCCCAAACACAGCTTTCAGCTTTATCTCCATCTCCATTTATTTTTTTATCATGATGGACCACCAAAAAGAACCCCACAGCAGAAAAGGAGTCCTATCTTTTTCACTTGGCAATAATTCTCTTGGAACAATGATAACCAAAACAGCAATATTCAGATCTCATAAACCGCAGTCTAACAAAACTAAATCCAAAACCATTAATCTTGAAACATTATAAACTAATTGAATTATGCATAGAAATAGAAAAAATTGCAACCTATAATAACCCTTTTTTATTAATGCACTTTGATTTAACATGAACCATCAAATCTCTGAAACAAAAAAAAAGGTCTTGCAGAGAGAACCCACCAAACAATCCACAAACCCAGAGTTATCTTAGGCTGAAACTTGAAATTGAAAAAAAAACTCTTAAACCAAAACATATTATTTACAGAGGGTTTCAAGTTTAGTGAATCTTGAATAATCTACCTTGTAGTGACACAAAACATACAATTCAAGAACCTAGCCCAAGCATGTCGTAGCCTTGGGTACATCCTTCCTGTATAAACACTTGATTCCCTACAAAGATCCTCCATAGTTTCCACAAAAAGATTCAAGCTTCTCATCGGAGGTATATACAGAGTCAAAGGCACTGCAGAAAACGCCACTGCAAAGAACAAGTGCAGCATCTCTCACTTAAACCAAAAGATGGGTTTTTCTCAAAAAGCTAACAACTTGGATTTTCTTGAGAAAATCAAAAAGGGAGTTTTGTAATGAATTTTGAGAAAAAAGGTAGTATACAAGAAAAGAGTTTTTTGGAGTATTGTTGTGGTTGTGGTGAATGATTTTTGAGGAATTGAGATTTGGATGAACTTGAACCAATTTTGTTCATTATATTAAATCAGATTGTGAGGCGCGTGTAATGAAAGCTACTTCCTCCGTCTTATATTACTTGATCACTTTTCTTTTTATATCTGTATTAAAAATTCATAAGCAAAAAGATAATTGCTTAAAATGTTTCTTGAGAATCTTATCTTATAAATAAATAAATAAATATAAATACTTTTAAAAAAAATTAATTGCAAAAATAAATAAAAACTTAATTAATATTTTTTTATTTAATAAGATAGACAATTAATACTCCACTCATTTCATAAAGAATGATCTAATTTGACTTGACACGAAATTTAAGAAAATAAATAAGACTTTTGAATTTTGTGGTCATAAATTAAAGTTATGTCAAATATACAAAATTGTCCTTTAATCTTGTGGTCTTAAACATACCACGTGGTAAACTAAAATTAAAATGTTACCAAAAAAAGAAAAAAATCATTCTTTTTTAAACAGACTATAAAATAAAGGAGGTCATTCTTTTTTAAACGGAGTGAGTATAAAATAACTATTTTTAATATGATGATTACGAAACCGAGTGAGTAATCAAGAAAGACCAGCCGTCTGTTTCTTTCCACTTTTTTACCGCCACCTGGTTGTCATCAGTGGTTTTGGGGCTTTTTTTTTTTTTCTTTTTTCGGTAAAGGGGTTAATGGGACATCCGGTTAACTTTAATTATATAACATATCATAATTCGTCTAGTCTATATTAAGTAAATTATCGAGATATGATATATTTTTTTAGCAAAAATATTTAATTAAAATTAAAATTATTTTTTACCATTTTTCTTTTGATTATTAATTAAATATACTTCTATATAAAATAAAATAATTAAGAATTTCATTAAATAAGGATAAATAAGAAAAAAATCAATAATTTTTTAAAATCTTAAATAATTTACTTATTTTGAATTATGAAAAGAATATCACTAATTTACTTAATATGAATCAAATGGCGTATTACAATACCCTCTCTACCTTGCACCAAAATTAAATACTTTTACTTGTCTAGTTTAGATAATTAAAAAATAATTTATTGATTGATTTTATATTTATTTTTGTTATTAATTATAATTATTTTTAATATATTTTATTTTCTGTAATAAATTTATTATATTTAAGAGTGGTGATTTTGTTTGGACAATCTTGTGTTTAATGAGTTTAGGTGTATTGTATGGCTGAAATTTGTACAACTAAATCATAAATTATTAAACAAATTTGATTGATGTGTAAGAAACAGGCAGGGGTATATATATATATATATTCTTAATGTATGTATTGTAATCAATATAGCTAATTGTCTTTAACATTTTTTATGGTCATTAGTTATTTGTATCATTCGATTGTTAATTAATTATCAATTACTATCAACCACCACAATTAATCACTTACATGTCAACCGCTATACCATAAATATTTTGTCTACAACTCATTATCTCAAATCCACGTATGTCATGTGGCCTAAAACCCTTAAAATTTCTATCTTATTTTGGTGTTTATCACCTACCTTTTTCCTCTCTATGACCTCTAATAAAATTTAAAATAGAGATTCAAATCGAATTACATCAAATCAATTATTAATTTTTTTTCTCAATAAAATTAAAGATGAGTTAGCATTTTTACTGCAAGTTTACGTATTTTATTTTTTATATTGAATTTATTAAACATATATAAAAATATATTAAATATTTAATAATTTTTTATTTTTAAAATTCAAAATCTATAAACTCATCATTCTAACTTTATTTTTGAATGACAACCATACAAGTTCAATTGTCTTTGAAATTTGTATCATTAGATTGTATGGGACCGGAAAAGATCCAATGGTTCTCAATACAAAATATGAGCGGAGCCATTTTAGGCAAAGATTAATTTATTATTAAAAATTATGTAGTGTATACAAATTAAATTATTATAATCATTATTATCATGTATTTCTTTTTTTGCACGTTCGTAACACAATTAAGAAAAAAAATAATATATCCTTTATTGAATTTCTGGCTCCGCTATTTTAATGGATTATTACTTATGGGTCGTGGAACATACAATACTTTGGAAGCTGATCTGGAGGTGTTTCCCTTACTATTTTGGTAGTATATGTTTGATTTTGACAAGTTGATATTATCAAGATGTTGACTTGTATTCTTATCTCATGATTAAATAAAAAGAAAGTTTGGTATTTAAATTGTCTAGCTCTTTTAAGAAAATGGTTAAGTCCTTAATAGTAATTATTTTAGCAAGTTACAAAATGATTTTGAAATTGTGATCTATATAATCATGTTCAGTATTTTCGAATGCCTAATTCATTGGTGAATAATTTTACAAAAGAATGGACACTTGTGGGTATTCGGAAGTTTGGATTACAAGATCTTTTATTTGATTTAATTTTGGTAAATTGAAATGTAATTATGAGGAAAATGTGGTGAGTGATTTTTTGTTATAAAAGAACAGTTTAATAGCTTTTATTATGCTCGAATAAAATTGAGTGACTATTTTGTTATAAGAAGTTGCACATTAGTTTTGATGAAATAAAATCAAAATTAATTGACAATCTAAAAATTGTTTTGAATATTGTCAATTCACATGTTGATAGTTCCATAAAAATTATTCTACTACACTTTCTTTAGAATGAATTTTTATTTTATTTGAAAATTAATGGTTGGTCATAAAAATTTCAAATTCAATTTTAAATTATATTTTAATTTAAAAAATAACTTATAACTTTCTTTTTAATTAAGCTATTGGCCATGGGCCATTTTTTAATTAATATTTATTTTAAAGTTATAATTAAATATATTAAAGTATGAATATTATTCTAAATTATCGTATAAAAAATGATTAAAAACAATTTCATTTTGAACTTTAATTTCATAAATTTTTAAAAAGAAAAAATATTTGAAATGACCAAACATCTACTTAGTGTGAATAAAATATGAGGACGTCAATACATTGGATGCCAACGTAAAACTTAACTGTTAATTTATGATAAATTATTATATATACAAATAATCGATGCTAAAGAACTAAGAGTCTGTTTGACATTGTTATTGGAAGGTCAATTTTTATTTTTTTAAAAAAACAATATTATTTTTAAAAAAATTAAGTGTTTGGCAAATTCTTAAAACTATTTTTAAATGGAAGAAGAATCAGGTTTTTTGTTATTGTGAAGAAGCTAAGAAATTATGTTTCTTAAAAAAAAAAGCAGAAAATTATTTACTATTTCATATAAAAAAAATTCATTTTATGATTATATATTATTATTTATTGTTATTTTACTTTTTATTTAGAAATAAAGGTAACAACAACATTTTTGTAGGATTAAAAATATGAATGACTTTATTTATTTTTGTGGTGATTTTTTTCGTATATAGTGCTTTAGTTTGTGGAATGATTTTTAAATTTTTAAATATTTAATGAAAATAAAATCTTAATTAAAATTTTTGTAATAGATAATTAAATAATTTCTCTCTATAAAATAATATTAATATTTTAAACACGTTGATACTTATCTTTTTTCGTAATTTGACTCTCAAAAACTTTTTTTTAAAAAAATTTAACCAAACACAAATTATTTTTTCCAAAAACACTTTTTTAAAAGTCATTTCGAAAAAAAAATTCTAGAAATAAATAATTTTTAACAAACAACACACTTTCGATTTTTTCTTAATACGTGGTATTCAATGACCTGATGTAATATTTAATAATATTAGGAGCATTTCTTTTAAGAAAAAGATAGTTTCTTTAATACACAAATTTCAATTTGATTAAATTTTAATACGTATAACAAACCTCGAAAGAAAACGATAAAAAGAAAAAGAAGTTCATGGTACCAAAGATTAAATAAGTAATTTTTGATGAGAAATGTATGGCGTAGAAGAGGAGGAGTCAATTTGACAATTAATAAAGTGGGTAGGGTTATGGTACACGAAGCCACCGGGCTGACCTAGCGAGTTCTAGATTCGTGTAACAAAGACCCAATTGTACTTACTTTGATTTGTCGTATTCGAGCTAATAATCAGATTTTTTTTTTATTTTCATGAGATAATAGAAAAATGTGTATATATTCTATTCTCATCAGATTTACTGGATATATTATTATGGAATTTTTTACACAAATTTTTATAGTGTTTAGAGTTAATTATATTTATCTCTATTCTTTTCAAATTACAAAAATCTCTTAAATTTGGTGGAACTCGGATATATTCCAAGAACATTCCGATACATCGCGTTTCAGTCTCGGATACATCCCTTAATGTTCTGATACATCATGTCTCTGTTTTGGATACATCACTCCACGTGCCGATACATTGCGTACGTTCCGATATATTGCATAAAGTGATGTATCCGAAAATAGGAGATAGTATGAATTTTTATAATTTTTTCTAGTAGAAAATTTTAGAAAATATGAGAAAGTAAATTGTGTATTTTAGGTATTTTTCCTATTATTATTGTTGTTGTTATTGTTTTTGCCTTTTGGACCCACCTGTCTAATTAACGTAATTTGTGTTAGGTATTTTTGTGCTTACATAATTAACATATAATTATGTTTTACTTATTTGTAAATTTGTAAAATAAAAATAGACTTTATATGAGTACAAAATAAAATGTTTCAAATGGGAAAAGGATTTTCGGAGTATCAATATTCTTCTAATTTTATGTCTTCTTAATCAACACTCATTAGATCCGAATTAGTAGAGTTAATATCTCAAAAAATCTAGTAAAGTCATTGAACTTTATTTTGTATCAATAAAATCACTCAACTTAGTTATTTCTATCAATAAAATCACTCAACAAATTTATCATCATAAAAGAAATTTGAAATGACAAAATAATTTACTTTTTATAGCACCTAAATATGAATTTCACAAATAAATAAAATTTTAAAATTCATTAAAACCTTTTAACGGATATAATTTATTTTAACTAAGTAGGCGTTACATAAAAGTGCATAATGCTACTGCCAAGTTTGATTAAATTATTATAAATAAAAAAAGATATGTTTTTTAATGATATAATTTCTTTTTTGATGTTGATCAATTTGAACGTGTTACTCCAGTAAAACAACGACACTAATTAATTGTTTATCTAATTTACAAGTATATTTTATTGATATAAAAAAAATAAAATTAAAATGTGTGCGGTTCTTCATTTTTTTCATACACCTATCATGATATATTGCAAAATTTAAATACATAATAATATTATAATAGCTATTTCACTAATTAAGTTTGTCCATAAAAACTTCTTAATAATTTTTTAATTTTATTTATTTGCAAGGTTCATATTTTTATATTATTTTGCCATGTCAGATTTGTTTTTTATTGACAAATTTAGTCTAGTAATTTTATTGATATAAAATCCTAAGTTGAGTGATTTTATTGATACAAAACAAAGTTTAATGACTTAACTAGACAAATTCTCAAAGTTGAGTGACCTTTTGTGATATTAACTCGAATTAGTATCAAGCACAATTACACTTGGGAAAGAAAAAGAAAAAGAGGAGGGGCTCGGGGAGTCCAGCGGTCATGTTTTTCAAGGGCACTTTCCGAAGTCTAGAACGCTCTTTTTATTAGGTGGGGTGGACAATTCCCTCTTTGTGTAGGTCGAACTTTTTTTTCAGCCCTCTCACTTCGTTCAAACTGAATTACATCTATTTTCTCATGATAAAAAAAGTGGTTAACTATTTCGAAAAATTCCTGATGCAAACATGCCTCAAATAACACAATTTAGAATTGGATATTTTTTTTTTAAATCTTAAACTTTGTGTCAAAAGTAAAGTCAAATAAACAAATTAAAATAAAAGAATATTAGTTAATTTTGAAATTTATTTAATGATACATGTGGCATATCTAGTTAAGGACCCCACACTTGATAATCTATTACTACATCCGTCCATTTTTAATTGTCATAGTTTTTTTTTTCCAGAGTCAAACAAGAAGAATTTTGACTAATATTTTACTATGTAAATTTTTATCATATTGATACGCAAAAAATTGCAATTTATTATACTTTTCGTATAGATTTTAAATATCTAATTTTTTTTTTAGAATATCAAATTAATATATCTAATTTCACTTTAAAAAATAATTACATTAACTTTTAAAAAAACATAACATAACAAATTAAAAATGTATAAAGATTATTACAAACACAAAACATGAGGCTAATACAAAACCACTTTGGAGACTTTTTTGTTTGCACAAACATGGGAAGGCTAATATATACAAAACCACTTTGCTAGGCATATTGTTTTGGTGGCTGAGATTCACTGCATAGAAGCCCCTCGAATGTCAACTTGAGTAGGCAAATTGGCTTTTTAATTCACAATATATACGTAGAAAGTTCTTTAAATCTATCTAAGTTTGATTTTAATTGGAATATCATAAATGTCGTGAATGAATCACTATTAAAGTTCTTTTCCTGTTTGGATCATTCTAGAGAAGTCTTGGGAGAAACACACGAACTAATTAATGAAGTTTTCCTTTTTTCTTCATATATTTAACTCATTTAGAAAAAAATGAAATTTGTGGTCTAAATAAGTTATAGATATTTATCTGGCTAGAAATCATGTCGTAAAATGAATATTTAAAGTTAAATTATTACTAAATATAAAAATATGTTATTTTTTTAAAAACAGACTAAAATTAAAAGTAAGTTATACAAAATGAGACAAATAGTATATTATTTGATGCGAAATCGAAAATGCAATAACAAATACTATAGTATAAATAACCAAACCTTGGTTAACTAATTTTACCTTTACTAATACAAGTATAACCAAATGTGAATTCAAAAATTAAGTAAGTTTTAACTTCGGGAAACAAAGTTATTGGGAGGGAACTAAAAAACGAAGCAGATTTTCTTTACTGTTGACTTTTACCCCAATTACCGTTGGGTAAAAAAAAAGAATGCGATTTTCCAGAAAGTTAAAAAGTCATTACAGCTTTTCAGTTTTCACTCACAACACTCTCCTTCTCAACACACTTTTTCTCCGTTCGATCCCTCGCCGGCCGGCGATGAAGAAACGGAGAGTTCCAGAGATTCTATGGAGGCTGTTTCACAACCGTGCACGTACTCTGGGAGCGACAATCTTATCTCTAATTCCTCTAAAATCATCGACGAATTGCCAATGCAAGGGTCGCCGGTGCCTCGGATGTGATGGAGAATATGGCGCCATTTCGTTTCTTCTTAGGGAAAACGATCCAGATGATTATCGGAAGCTTCTCAACCAGTGCTTCATTGTCGTCTCCGATCAAGCACCTCCTCTACATGGCTATGATCCTGACTGCCGCTGGGCACATCTTGAGGTATTCGCTTTTTTTGTCTACTAGCATCTGTTTTAATTCAATGTTATGGGAAAAAAAAATTGTAAGCATTTTCGAAATAACTTTTTTTGAATAGAAACAATCAGGATTTTGGCGGGAAATTGTTGAAATTCTCACCTGTTATTCAATTTTGGCGGGAAACTGTTGATCTTTACGTAGCTCTTTTTCTTTTTTCCTTGATATTGTCTTAGTTTTTCTAAAATGTAATTTTGTGTGGTTTGTCGTTGAGGATTTGACTGTTCTGCTGAAATGTTGATGCTGGGCTACTGCAGTTGAGGGAAAAGTATGTCAAAGTGTGTGAGATGAGCGCATGAATTTCGTAAATTGTTTTGGAAATGGAATTTTACAAACCATATAGAGGATACTATGAGGTGAAAATCTTTAATTTGAATATATTTCAGCAAAATATTTTCAGAATAAAAATTAATTGAAGAGCAATACAGTTGACACTTGAAAAACAAAATATGATCATCTTTTTTGGCTGATATGCTTAAGCTAAACTCGGCTGGTTATTTAGCTAATTGAATAAGGCTGTAGATCACTGTTAAGATTTTGTTGTGTACAACTTTTGGAGTTGACAAACTTGGCAGAAACCGAAGAGTGTAGCAGGGCGTTTCATGTGTTTGGTTTGGAAATAGCTGACAGTTCAGTTTTTAGCCTCAATAGTGACAATAATCCAATAAAACTTTCAACAGTTTTACGAGACAAGACTCACGTGTATTCCGTTTCATGCCTAAGATCAACTCATTCCTATCACTTCATCCTTGTTGTTTGGGCTGACTATACTCATGTTTTTCCTGTATTCTTTTTATTTCCCAAGATTTTTCCTGTATATCATGAGAAATGGGCCGGTTTCCTGCATTTAACAGCCCAAGAAGCCTTGTGTCAGCATACTAATATCATAATTGTTTAGTACATCAAAGACAAATCTTTTCTTTGATTACTGTATGAAATGGATTCTGGAAGTGTAACTGGTTCAAATGTTTGATGGTACACAGTTTGTTACTTTTATCTTGGCAAAGGGAAGAACATGGACTGCAGAATGACAGCCCAACGGAAAAAGAGCCAGTTTGAAAGGCTAAATATGAATGTACTTTGGAACAGTTTCAAATAGTTTATGCTGAATTTTGGGGTTGATTGTGCATGTTTTTGAGTGTATTTCTTTTGACATGGGTTTGAGTTTTTTTTTTTTTTTGATAGCTGTGGTGTCCGCACCAACTTGCACGCATCTCAACTAATTCCCCGGGATTGCTATTTCTTTTCCCTTTTTTGTTTTTTCATTCATGTAACTAGTCTTTTTTCTTC
This sequence comes from Solanum verrucosum, assembly GCF_900185275.1. NCBI lineage: Eukaryota > Viridiplantae > Streptophyta > Magnoliopsida > Solanales > Solanaceae > Solanum > Solanum verrucosum. The sequence goes on from NW_026020264.1 coordinate 2,038,773, forward strand.
TTTTTCTCTTTATGAAAATACTTTCCGTAAATAGTGACCTTTCATGTTTCTTGGGGTTTTCTTCTTGATAAGTACCATCATACACTTGGCCTATACCTATTAGAATTCATTTGACAGCCTGATATATTGTCATTCACCTGATGTATATATGTAGGCCATAATTCAAAGTTTGACAGCCAATTGATCCATTTGGCTGGCTGTGCTTACAACAACAAAATACACCTTACCATGGGTGTTAGTGTGAACTTGGATCTACATTGGGATGCACTTGTGCTGCCTAGAATGTGGATGATATTGATGGAGATGTTGTGCCTCCAGAGTGTGATTATTGACTCCTTCAGTATGCCCCACACTAGTTAGAGTCATGACTTAAAAGGGTAATTAGACGTTCGTTTTAGTTTAGTAGAATGGTAGCTCATGGCTGAAATGTTATCTTTGTTGATTGTAGTCTCAGGACTAAGTAACTACATAAGCTTGCAAAGTACTGCCTAGAATTGAGTAGCATTTCCAGGAAATGCTTTGAGTGTAGAATTAAGTAGCATTTTTTCTACTGTGACAAGTTTAGATACACCTGGTTGCTAAATTAGAAGGTATCTAAGGTGGAAGCTTTAGAGACATCTCAAATGTTGCACTGTTTGTCCAAGTTCGTGAAACACAACTAACAATGATTAATTATGTTAAGTTTCTAGTTCATAACAAGTTTATACGCGTGATCATCCTAAGAGATGGATATAAGGCCACCCAAGGGTGTGGCCTAGTGGTTAATAAAATGGTTGAGAGTCATGAAGTCTCAGGTTCAAATTCCAGTAAAGACAAAAACACAAGGTGATTCTTCCCATCTGTCCAAGCCTTGGTAGACAGAATTACATGGTACCTAATGTTGTTGGGAAGTGACAAGTATTCTGTTGAATAAGTCGAGGTGACAAAAACTCGCCCATACATCACGGTCATAAAAAAGAAGATGTATATAAGGCCTCAAACCCTGAAATGTTCTGCTTTTCTAGAAGAACATGCTATATCCCATATTGATGTAAAAGAGGAGTCACTAGAGTTATAAAATTTTCCATGTTGGTAAACAGTTGTGTAGTAAACTCGTTTCTTTTTCTTTCAAAACTTTCTTGCATTTGACTTATAATCAGTACATGCCTGGGGCTATACTCGTTCAGTATGTAAGCATCATTATGTCATAATGTGTATATACACCCCTTAAAGTTGCTCTAAAATGAAAGCTATAAATATTTTTAATTTCTAAATTTATAGTGATGGTCATATCTTCAAAATATAGTTCCTATATATGCAGGAATTAACATGGGAATGAGTATGGTGCAAGGGTGCCTAATATGCTTTGTTGGGAATTCATATTGTGTTTTGAACGTGTTATCTGTTTGATTTATGTGCTATCGTTTGATTAATGCTTGGACTAGCTCATCTCAACGTAAGGATGTGGAACTGTTCATCTAATGATTAGTTATTCATAAATAACATTGATGACAACTCTCTAATTATATGATGCTTAAAATATTAGTAACATGATTGCAATATGCTTGAAATTCAAGATGCTCTCAACCTTGTTATAGTTCAATACTGCTGCTCTGATAGGAATTCTCGATAACTGTTACTGCAACAGATGCCCCTCTATAGTACACTTTTAACTTGAATTATTATAAAGATATCAGTCTTTTGTTTGAACTCAGACTGAAAATCTCTTACACACTGCCATTTCAGCTTGTTAGAAAGACAATTGAAATGACTATAAGTGAGCAATGCAGCAGTTCCAACGTTATAAGTTTTGGTTATGATAAGGTAACAGCAATGCGTTTGTCAAGCTGATTTCGTTTGTCTGCATCTTTATATATGCCTTTTCCCCTTTCAACGTAGCAACACTTTTGGTTTCAACTATTCTCTTTTTCCTATCTTTTAATTTGCTTGATTATTGTAATATAACTTGTTTTTTCCGTATCTGATAGATGAGCCGGTGTAGTGACATAGTAGAGGCTCTAACATCACCATCATGGAGCCTTCTCCTAACAAGGGTGTGTGAGATAATATTAGCTTTTCTGGTGTACTCTTTTGTTTTCTTATGTGATAGTAGGCAAGTAGACTTTACTAAAATGAGCTTTGTCGACCTGCAGATTGGGGATGTTCTCATGGTTTATTTACTAAAGAACACTTCAATATTTTTGTGGCTCCCTCGAAACAAACATCATCAGGTGGCAGGATTTCCGATCAGTGACTTATGCCTAAAATCTCAAGTGCACATATCTGTCACTACCTATAAGCCTTCACTACTTCATCCTGGTAACTACCAGTTTCAAAAACGTCTTCTTTTGAGGCTTTGAGTTCCATTAAGTTCAAGTTTCTCTTCGCGGTTAAAATAATTCTTGATCTACTGTTGCAGCATAATTACTCTAGAAAATTTCATATGAGTACACTAATGATTTGTCTTCTTGTTTTCTCTTATTTTTCCTGAATCCTTTTTTTTTTTTTTGTGAATTTATACCACTAGTTAGGGTGTCTAGCGACCTTTTATATTATTAATAAGAGATAAGTATTGAAAACATCTCTAAACTTGACGTGAGTTATTACTCTATTAATAATAATAATAAAAATTTAGTGGTGTTTTCAATATTTATCTCTATTAATAATAATAAGAAAATTCTAACAGGCATAAGTACAAGCAAGGGGGCTAGACTTTACCTAACCAATCCAAGTGAGATAATGAACCTCTACTAATAAACAAGCATAAAGAAAATAAAAGTTAAAGAGAAGTAGGTACTCTGTTATCATCTCAAAGTTTATAATATACTCTATGATGATATTACAAATGAGGATGCTTAAGTAATGCAAAAATATTTAAGTCAAGAAGTAGTTGAGTTATTAAACTCAAACTTCATTTTACAAATGAATGAACTAAAAAGATAGATTGTCCATTTAAAGCAATTTGAAGTATTTTCCTTTTGAATTTAATGGATCTTATTTAAGTTGTTGACACTGTCATATGATTGTACACCTTAACATCTTAACTATGACATAATTGTAGTAAATGTCCATGTATCCTCTTTAATGAACCTAAGCAATCTTGAATGCAATGTCCCTCCATCCAGCATTAAATGTGATTTCTGGAATAATAATGACAGATCTTGTACCTCCTTGTACAATTATGATGCTTATAAATCAGCCAAAATTATTGTTTTTCCTTGCATAGAAGAAAGAGACTATTGCTCCTTTAGTTTCTGTTGCAAAATGTTTAGATCTTAATATTAGTAATGTACATAGCTACATTTAGTAGGAAAGCATATTCATAGGAACCCCTCTGAATTTCTTTCCTTAGTTAGCCCCAAAAGTATTGTATTTATGCATTGCTCACATATTGGAATATAATAAGATCTTCCATTCTATTACATAGTATTAGATGCAGGTCCATGCCCATTTGGGCTCCCGGTGCATGCTCCAGTTGGGGCTTGGGTGTGAACGGGGGGTTAGAGTGAGTTAACTCCCATATTGGTTGGGGAATGGACTGATGGAATGCTTATATGGACTTGGCAATCCTACCTTCATGAGCTAGCTTTTGAGGTTGAGTTAAACCAGATTTCAAATCTTTAAATGAAAGCCACTGTCTCTGTGTTGCTTGAAGCTTCGTGTAGACCAAGGAAGCCCCTCTGTTTTTCTATCCCTTGCCTGACGCCAAAACTGAAACAGTACTATCCTTCTCCTTTTGTCGCAAGCCCTGTCTCGAGCCTTTGCCAAAATTTCAAACCCATTTTGATAAGGACGAGTGATAGGCATAGCAAGAGCTTTAGGTCTAGAAACCTGATTGTTGCCCTTACCTGAATTGTGAACCATCATGAATTCCTCATTACCAGCTTTGTTAGTACAGTTAGAGCTCTCACCCATAGTGATAACTGATAAGAATCAGGTTATCAAAATAAACAAGAAAATAATGCAAAACAAAACTATAAAGATTAACGGGCATACATTGAAAGATATGTGAAATTCGAGATTAAAATCCCTAAATTTCAAGAAAAGTGCTAAGAAATCTAATTGTTCTTAGTATTCAAGAACTTAGATCAAAATTAGTGGATTAAAACTAATTATGATACTAATAGAGTCAATTCAAGAACTTAGATCAAAAGTGGTTTAGACCCCTATTTCGAAGAAATTAGAGACAACAATAAGTATAAGACTAATAACCTTAGATATTAAATTAAGAATTACTCCATATATATATATATAAATGGAAAACCTATTCCAAATAGAAGGAGATTCAAATACTACTTTTATGGAAATAATTACTAGGAAACTTTAAATTAGGGAACTTTTAAACTAAGAAACTTTTAAAATTAGGAAACTTTATGCAAGGAAACTTTTAAACTAGGAAGCTTTTAAAATAGGTAACTTCTATGCTTCTATTGGGCTCCATGTGGGCCCTCTTCTTGGCCTTCATGTGGCCCAATCTTTCGGCTCTTGGACTCGAACTTGGACCATGAAATATATGTAGCACTTAGTCTACTTCTTGTTATGATTCTTGGGTCAATCTTGGGCTTTTCTTTCACGATAAACATCTTCTTGATTTCTCATTAAAGTCCGTCAACTTTAGTGCAAGTAGGCTGACATGGATGCTATCACATAGCTTTTTCAATCTGCTGCATATCACCAATTCCATCTGTAGCTTCAACAATCATACATGTTGAAGTTGGGGCTTGCAACTGCCCCTCTTTAATCTAACCAGTGGTAGCAATTGCTACATTATCATGTTCTTGCCCGTTCTTACTAGCTCCACCAGATTCAGGAACTGTAGCTAGTGCTCGATCAGCATTGGATTAAACTTCTGGATCAAAGCTAATGTATCCCATCCCCTTGTTGATGCTACCAGAATTTACTATTTACGTAGCACTATTACTTACATATTCTTCTTGCCCCTCTTCTCATTTAAAATATCCGTCAAATCCACTTGAAACTTGGTGTGCACTTCTCCATAAGCATCTACCTCATCCTTACTTTTATTATTAAATCTGATAATCTGCAAACATTATCAGTGTCCTTGATGTTTACAACTCTTGCATATGAAGGAAATCGATTATATACAACTTTTTGCCACACTTCCTTAAGATTACATGCAGCTTCCTCTCTAATGTTGATCCGGCGAAGCTGATAATAAATCAACCTCAACCTGACCCTAGCCACACTAGACCTCGTTTGACCATTGATTGCTTATCTGCAGTTAACTGTTTTCCAATCACCTGTTTCTTCATTGCACTGTTGCCACAGACCTTTTGAACATGTTCTTTTCTCCCTTTGGTCTGACTTGGGCCGTGCCAGGCTCTTTGAGAGAGGCTTTTGTGTGTTGGAGTTCCTGAAAAGTTGGGAAGTCCATAAAAAAGGTCTGGCCTTTGGTTCCTGCTTGTATTTTGTGGTGCTTATGGATAGAGAGGAACAAAAGATGTTTTGATGGTATCCCAACTCCCATTTCCTCTCTTAAGGCTAGTTGTTTGATTAGTCTTTTTAGTTGGGTAAGCCACTCCTCTGTAATTACTGTTGAATCTTTCCTAGAATTTATTAGCTCCATAGATGTATGTTGATAGTTGTGATAGCTTTTTTGCCTTCCTGGGAGCTGATAATCTCTCTGTAATGCTCGCATCTTCTTGATGCTTTCTGCTAATGATATCCTTCTTATTTCATAGAAAAAAAAGTTTCTTAGTAAAGAGTTTTACGGGGAGATTAGGAAAAGAAATCCAAGCAAGAGCAATGGAGGTTTCCTCGTTTGGATTAAACAAAAGTGTCCATTTTGAATTCTAAACTGATAATCAACATCCCGACCCTCGTCTTTACCCCAAATATATGCGACAGTCTTGGAATAAACAGAGATAAAGTCTCCATGAAGAAAAAGCCTTACTAGCATATGCCTTGAATAAGTGAGACCAAATGAGCAGCCTCCTTTAATTCCCAGTTGCTGAGGAAAAAGTTTCCTCAATTCTGCCATATCAGGTTTACCATATGAGAACTTTTCTATCAAAGCAAACGGTAAATTCCGATCGTTATGTAAGCATCAATATCAGCAGTTCCAAATAAGATTGTTGGCTTGCCATGGACGTAACTTACTTCCTTGGGTTTTAATGGTGTAGTGGGAGTAAGATTGGTGTCTGTTTTAATTAGGGTTGCATGAGTACGCCGAGAAGAGGAAGGACTAAGCCCAGCAGGAGGGGCTGGACCACGACTGCAAAGTCCATGGCAAAGCTTTCTCCTCAAATTTCCATAGTTGTCGCCCAAGTTAGAGAGATGTAGGGTTCATTGCCCGAATCCTGCTTTGTGTAGCTTAGCATTATTGTTCCATATCTCAAACTTTTTTGATGACCCCATATCTCAAACTTTTAATGGGAAGAGATTTCAATCAAGTTTTAATCCTTGTCCTTCTCCCAATTTAAAATCATCACGTGGTGTTCTGATCAAACTGAATTTCAAGTTGTCATATGGTGGAGTAACTTATAAATTCATTAGTTGGTAGATTTACTCAGAGACATTTTCTCCTGTTCAAAATGATAAAAAGTTAGTTGATAGTCTGCATTACTTAATATCGGTTTTTTCCTGTTCATTTAAACTTCTTTTGTTGTCTTTATCCTATACGGGGAAGTGCAAATACATCAGTTTCTTTAACTGAAGTATGCCAATTTCTCTGGAAAAAGGAACTGTGGATTTCAGCAATAACCACTGAATGGTCAGTCGACTTTTCTGACAGAAGAGTACAGTAGGTTCCTGACTTTTGATGACAGAGTTATTATTTCATGGTCAAAAGCAATTGGACTATTGAGATAAGTTGTAGAGAACTGAACAATGCACAACAATTTACACAGTCAAAGGTTATATTGAGTATTATATCTTCTGTTATCTACTTAGAGTACTTAAAGGTTGCCTTGTCTTCACCAAGAAGTGTGGTGTAATGGTTGGGATACATCCATCCTTAACTAGAGATCTCAAGTTTGAGCCATGGGAATGAAGAACATCTCAAATCTCAAATCTCAATCGGGAGTTGCTTTACCCCCTTAATGGAAACATCTCAAATCTCAATCGGGAGTTGCTTTACCCCTTTAGTGGGCCTACCATGGTGCGAATACGGATTAGTCGGGCCAGTAAACTTCGATGGTTGAACAACAAAATTAAAGGTTAGCCTTGTCATGTTAGGTCTCCAAATCGTTCTCTAAGACATTAGTACCAGAAGTCTAGATTCTTCATGGAGTGGTCATAATTCATTTCTTTCTCATATGTCTCTAATATACTGTGAAGTTGTGGATTTCTGCTTATGTATCTGATTTCCACATTGTTTGAATTATTGTAAATCTTTTAGCCATTGCTAATCCCAGAATCTAGGAAAAAGAGAAGTGTAGACGAAGTTTACTCATCAGCAAGGAAAGAAATGGGCATTAGGTTTGTGTTCTGATGTTGTTACTGTAAATTGTACTACCTGGCTTTGCTGTCATTGTAGGATTATAGTTTCCATGCCTTGGTGCTGCAGGAAAATATGTGAGATGGAGAAGTTATCTACAGAAACTACAGTATCTGCTGAAGTTAATTCCGCTTGTTGTGAAGTGCTTCCATCTAGGGAAGGACAATGTTACTCTAATAGACATACTCCATCGCGTGGAAAGCGTAAAAGACTGTCTAAATGGCTGCGTCAAAGGAAGCTTAGGCAGTTGAAGGCTCAAGGAACACATTCCTTAATCCCTTGTATGAGTTCCAACACTAAGGACGAGAGGTTGGGAGACGTGAAGTGTGATGTAATCTTAAATTCAAGACCTCCTCTTGAAAAGGTTATTTATGAAACTTATACTGCTGTTACCAAATTTGATCTTATATCTAGCTTGTGGTCTTTTACACACCATAATATGGCCCTTTTTGCGTGTGATGCATTTGCTGATAAGAGATCACTGACTTGTAAGATGTTTCAGAATATTGCAGTTGAAGGTTTTCAATCTTATAACCATTAAATGCATCTGCATATTATTCTTGTGAAATGATGCAGTTTGATGATTATAGTGCACATTTAGTAGCTTGATAACTTCTAGGCATTGGAATGATTGAAACCTACTTTATCTTTCTTAGGATTGCTAAAGGGTGTGTATTGGGATGAGTCATCCTTAGCCCCATTTTAACAATTAGAAATTTTCTTTTTTGATGAAAAAGGTAAAAGTTTATACAATCAGAACTCAGGAAATTCTGCATGTAGTTCACAAATATTTCAGCATCTATTTAGATCTTCACCCTCATTTTTTTTGGTTTAATAAAAAGTTTTCCCTTTTTCTTATCAACAGACAAATGCTTGGTGCTCGTGTTGTTCGGTCTTTGACCCTCTTTCAGAGGTCAAAAAGGAAATTCTAATCGACAGGCGAACCATGCTCTACAAGTTGGATAGTTGTTCATCAGTATTCCCATCCGAGCGTATCCTTCTACTTTGTCCCCCATGCTAATCTCGCTTGATATTATGGTTCACTTTAATTGCTACTAGTCGAAATTAAGAAAGGGATGGAGTTCCACCACTTTTATTCATACTTGTTCTGAAACTTTCTGCTTCTTAAGAGCTAAATGGTTTCATTCCCTTTAATTAGAGAGGAGTTTTACTTCTGCCTTTATTTCCAAGTCACTCGAGGAAATGGAAGAACTAAAATTGAAACTGATTGTTGTTGGCCTCTGTGCCATCGTTAGGGAAAACTTTGTTGACAAACTTAAGAATACTCAGACATCTTGTATTCCTTGAAGCCAAACTCTTCTGGAGCAAATGAACTCTTCAAGGAAATTTTTGGATCCCTAGGTGTTAATGTCTCTACTGAGGTAGCTCCTTGCATGCACAGAAGCAAGTGTAATCTCATTGCATCCTCGTGTCTGTGAGCAACAGCTTTCCCTTGTTCTTTATTGATAATAATCTATGTTCATTTCTTCTCTTTTAAGTTGTCTTTTTCTTCAAGGATTTTTATCTCATTTAGTCTCTTTGGTTGTTCTTCACATACTGAAGGCATATCTCTCAGCGGAATATGCAGATAATCTTTGTCAAAAATACTCTGGAGTAAATGATTTAGCACTGTACTTTTTTTTTTCTCTTTCTAACAGTCCAAAGATTGAAATTGAGATTTTATCCCTTCTGAAAAGACATGGTGCTCCTCTTATCATATTTTAAGTTTCTTTTTGTCTGCTCAAGCTCAAAGTGTCTGCACTTAGGGGCTAATGAATACTTCGTATGAGCTTGGAATTATTATGGATGATTAACATACATAATTATTGATCAGACAAAGATTATAAACTGTGTAGGAGCTTTATGCCATAGTCAAGCATTGGGTTGCTTATCGAGAAAATGCTTGCCAAGTTTTAGAAGCTGCTTTTTGTTTCTTGTCAACAGAAAGGCCAAAAATATATGGTGCGACCTGATAGTGGGAAGCCAGATCATCATAATATTGCTGTTTGATTTGTACACTAGTAGATGGCATTGCTGTAGGAGCTCAAGCAAACTTACTATTTGTTGCGCGCGGGGGGTGGGGGGTGCTGGGGCTAGTTTATCAGAAAACCTTCGTCAATAATTTTTACTGTCAATATGCCTTCAATCATTAGCTTAAGTTTGAATGGGTTATTCGAGAGCAACCTGCTGCTTTATAATTCTCATTATATTTAACGACATTTTTGCCCCCTTTACTCTTTGATTGGCTTCAATTTGTTAATGTAGTTTAACTGAAGTAACCAGAAAATGTTGTTTTTTTGGCTCAACTCTCTTTGATTCTGTTCCAAACAACTTGTCTTGCTCTGCACTATTATCACCACTTCCTTTTGGCAGTGAAAAGGTGGACCAGTATGTTGTTAATCCTAAAATAACATGGTACATGTCTCAGCACAAGTTATTTTGTTCATTTGACATGGTCCTTTAGTTCTGTTTTGGGGACAGGAGTGTACTTCTATACCTGTTTTACTTTGTCTTTTTTCTAACACTTGTTGTTTTGCCTAGATACCATTCAATTATTAAGTTGCTGAAATCTCTCATCCGCAAAGCTCACCAGTGCCAACACTTAAGGCTGTTGGAAGAACACTGTTCTGCTCCATCATTGGACCAAGACACCAAAAATATTGCTGCAACTATCTTGAAGGTTTGTCTTTGTTGAACTTCTTAAAATTTTAGTTCATCCCCTTCTTATTTACGGTCCCTTGAGGTTTAATGTTATATGAAAAGAAAGAAAACTAGTTATTTACTAGTATTCCATTTGACTCCCAAAGATTTGTCAACCGAGCCACAAATATTTTAGAGATTTTGGATATTACTTCAATGTGTGGGCCAGTCTGTTTCCTATTACAATCTCTTATTGTTAATTATCAGAAGAAATCTGGCTCATATGAGGTGCCATTTTTTATCTGACATAACCAGGTGCACTTAGTGAAAACTGAAAAGTCAATGAATGATCCAACTCAGTTCTCCATATCTAGCATTTCCAGATATATGATTATTAAATGTGTGATGTTCTGAACTGGTTGATTTCAGGGAAACAAATCTGAGGCAAGTATATTTCCAAATGATTGTCCAGAAAATGGATTGGCACACTCTTACTTCAAGTCTGAAAGTTGCAATATAACTTCAGAATCACAATCCTCTCTTGTGGAGCCAACCAAGTGTTTTTGTATGAAGAAGCAAGTTGTATCATTTGTTTGGGCTGCTTGTCGAAATATAGTGCCCATAGATTTGCTGGGGACTCCTTCTAATTGGAGAGTTCTAACGAATAATATTTACAAGCTTGTTAAGCTACGAAGGTTTGAGAAATTCATGTCCAAGCAGTGCATGAGGAAAGTTAAACTATCTTGTTATCCTCTACTATCAGATGAGAACTCCCTTTTATTGAAACATAAATTACTAGAACACTGGATATTTTGGTTGTTTTCTTCTTTTATTGTGCCACTGATTCAAGCCAACTTTTATGCAACTGAAGCTGAGCATGAGAAACAAGATATATTATATTACCGCAAGCCGACCTGGAAGAATCTTATTTCCAAAGCCGTGACTTGCGTAAGGGATCAAGGGTATAAAGAATTAACTGCTGAATCTGTCAGGAATATAATAAGGACTAGGTCATTTGGCTTCTCAAAAGTTCGACTAGTTCCAAAAAGAAGGGGGTTAAGAATGCTTGCAAATCTTAAAGCATCCCTACACTTGCCAGTGAGTCATCCTTGTCGACCCAGAGGTTGGAGAAAAGTAGGCACTGGTAAAAATTGCAAACACCACAATAACAAGTCTGTTAATGGAGTCCTCAAAGATTTGCATTTAGTGCTCAAACATGTAGTAGCAAAAGAACCAGAGAGGTTGGGTTCATCTGTATTTGGCTACAATGATGTGTATAAAAGGCTTATCCCTTTCTTATCAAATCTGAAGAGTGGGTTTTCTGTCAAATCTGGAGTATTCATCGTTGTATCAGATGTTGAAAGAGCTTTTGACTCTGTAGACCAAGATAAGCTACTAAGTGTGCTGGATGATCTCAATTTGGAGGATGAATATTTTTTCAGCCGAGTTGTTCAAGTTGTGTGCACTAAGAAGTCTCTGAGGATACCAGAAAACTGGACATTAGGGAGTAAAGAGAATATACCTGGTCCTGCCAATGTCAGGTCTTTCCTTCCCACTCACTTGTTGCATGGCATTCTTGTAAAGCAACAGGTAGGATGTTTTGAACTGCTTTAGGGTAAACACATCTACATGCAAATTACAGGGTTGTTTTTTGGCTTCGTTCACTTTTATGTGAATTTGTTTCATAATTTCTTGGCCCTGATCGTGTTTGTGTGAAAGAGGTCATACTTATTACCATTATTTGAACTGCCTTATGGTAAAAACATCTACATGTACATTTCATGGTCTTCTCATCTTCTTTCACTTCATGTGAGTTTGTTTTATAATTTTTTGGTACTCATTGTATTTTTTTTAAGGCATGCATTCTTTTACTTTCCATCCTTGATAGTCTTTGTACATATTATAATTTGCATATCTGAATACTGTTCTGCAAAAGAAGAAACACATGAGACCGACTAAATAGCCAACTAACTTAAAGCAGTGCAAATTAACATGAATGTTTGAAGTTCAAAGAGAAAATTGCGCATTGAGCTCTAGGTAGGTCTCCCAAGGTTAATGATCTATGAGGAATGGGGTGTGGGGTGGGAAGGGCAGATCAATTAAACATCCTACTCCTAGAAAGAGGAATGAATCATTTTTCTGAGTTTTGATTTTGTGTCAAGGCTCCTTCAACCAAAGAACAAGAAAATAATAATTTGATGAACAGTTATATCTTTCAGTTGAAACATGACCTGACGTTGATATGCTTTAAGAACCTTACTTCCAAAAGTGGCTAAAATAAAATCTAAGTTATTGATTGTTCCAGGTTAAAGGCAGAAAAGTAAGAAAAGAACAGCTTCAAAATGATTTGAAGGAGCACATAAAGCGCAATGTACTGCAGTTAGGTATCAAGTTTTTCTTGCAATCTGTCGGTATACCTCAAGGAAGTGTTTTGTCCTCTCTGCTCTGCTCGTTGTATTATGGTCATCTTGAGAATTCAGTGATATTTCCATTTCTTGAGAAAGCTTGTATACCTGCCCCTGGATTTCCTTCAGAGGAACCTTTCCTTGATGATACAGCTGCAAGATATGATCATCTTGTGGCATGTAAACCTATCAGTCTGTTGCTTAGGCTTATTGATGACTTGCTTTTCATCTCAACCTCAAAGGAACAGGCTTCTAAGTTATTCTCCCGGTTGCAGAGAGGGTTTCGTGCCTACAACTGCAACATGAATGAACAAAAATTTGGAACGAACTTTCAGATGAATATTATACCAGGTTTGGGATCGGATAGATTATATGTGGTTGAAGATGGAACTTCGTTTCTTCGATGGAGTGGACTATTTATCAACTGCTCAACCTTGGAAATTCAGGCAGATTACACAAGGTCAGCTATCTTCCTAGTAGCAACATGGCGTCACTTGCGGATTTTTGTGCAAGTTGTTATTTTATTTATTTTAGTGTTTCTTAATTGTTTATATTATGATAAAGCGGAGTAGGCCACTCTAGGAATCATTCACTCACTTGCTGAAGAAACTGATACTTCCCTATTAAGCACATAGTGTAGCAAAATGACTCTTCTAACATGAACCGTATCAAGAGTTGGTTGATAAGCATCACTTATTTTGTAGAGGTCTGCCTTGCTGTAAATCTGGGAAAGATCGGTGTACATTTATAGAGTGTCCATTTTCCACAGGAAAGTTTACCTTGGCTTGTTGTGCAAGGCATTTCTGGCTTTCAAGATGATCTAATTGGTGTAGCAGATCTTCACGTCAGCTCATTTTTTTGTTTCATGACTAGTAAGTGTCTTGTAGACTGAAATGGTGTTTTGTTGCAACCACCATTTTATTTAGCATTCTGGCATCAACTATAACCTTATTTGACTAGCAATTGGCCTATTAAAACAATTTTTGTTAACTGAACCTATTTAAACAATTTAATGGTTAGGATATTTGGCTACTAGCAACATTTTCCTCTGCATGATGTTCATACTCTTCTTTCTCATCGACTTTCTCAATGCTCAAGGAATTTGATTAATAGGTAGATATTTATTGATGTTATCTTTTGCTGACAGGTACTTGAATTCCCCGCTAAGTTCAACCCTCACTGTTGGCTGGCTAAATAAACCAGGACGTAACTTTAAGGCTAGGTTGTGCAGTTATCTTAGACCGAAATGCCATCCTATATTCTATGATTCTAACATAAACTCAGCAGTTGTGGTCAGACTCAACATTTATCAAGCTTTTCTTCTCTGTGCCATGAAGTTCCACTGCTACCTCTATGATTTATCATGCTTGTATAGATTCAGCACCAAATTTTATGTAGATGCTTTGGAAAAATCATTGAGGTATGAAACATCTAGTACATTATCATTGATGCTGTTTGCTCTTTTTATACACTGGTGTTGGACCTACCTTGTTCAAACTCCGATTCATAGAGAAATGTTTGATCAAGGATAGACCAAGAGCCCTTCTGCATCATATCTGAGTGTGTCACATATTCACTGACTCCTTAATTTTTTTGACTTCACTAGGTATATGAAAAGGCTCATCAAGAGGAGGATGTATTCGTTCAAATCTGGTTCAGATTTTCGTCCAGTTCTTGAAGTGGAGAAAGGGGAAATTGAATGGCTTGGATTAACTGCTTATAAACAAGTGTTGAAGAGAAAACCAGCATGGTATAACGAGTTGTTACATGTAATAGAGGCTAAGCTCAAGGCACTTGGTTACCTTAACCTAGTTCGAAGTAGAGCATCAGTATTGCAACATGCCACAGATATCAAGCGTTCCTCCATACTATGGAAGATTAAATATTGACAACACAAGGCTGTAAATTTTCCATTATGTGTGTGACTGGAAAAGAAGGCTGTAAATTTTGCATGGCCTTCTAAAATGAGCTTCATATGAAAAACTAAAACATCCTCATACTTGGTAACCTATTTTATTCTTACTGTTATGCAGGTATTTAAAGTGACACCAACTCGTAAAGGTTCCATTTGGTGTGCACTGTGCACCCAAGACACTTTCATAGATAGGTATTCATGATCATATTTGATGACTTTGTCTTGTTAAAATATTTTATAATGAATTCATTATAAATTGAAATTATGAGTTTAATATAATATTTATTATATTATAAAAAATTTTGCTATGCCAAATTATAGAATTCAAATAAATTTATGATCAAAGAAATACATCTACCTAATATAAAACTATAACAAAATATGATTATTCTTAAATTACTAAACTAAAGAAGGAATTTAATTAATCAAATCCTAAACTTTTTTCTTGTGGTCTCCTAGGTACGTATTATAGACTAAACATTGCAGTAAAAAAATGCGATTGATGCCTTAAATAACAATTTTATTAAGTAATGAATTGAATTGAATTTTTTGCAAATAACTTAGTTATTTGATGGGTATTATAAGTGATAGAGTGACTTTATCATCACAATCCATTGAAATCCGACTTTTTTTAAAAATAAAATTGTTTCATTATTTTTCTTGTAAAGTAAAAATGAAAAAAGTACACATGTCACTTAATGGTAGTGGTAGTATAGAAATTGTATGCCCTCTTAGGTTACAAGCTTTGAATTGTTAAGGCAGTAAAATCAACAGCCTCCTTTACCCGTAACCCTCAGCTATTTTCAACACTAGAAAAAGGCATACGTATCTCTGTGAAAAGCTAAATCGGTTTCGAAGAAAAGCTTCTCTGCGATGGCAATGGCAGGGCGTATTAGATCTACACTTCCTCACGTACGCAAAGCCCTTTCATCTGATTCAAGATCCGCTCTTTATCCGGCCCTTATCTCCAATCCTGAGGTATTCATTCTTATCACAGATTAGACCTACTTTTGGTCTTTGATGTTTTTGTGTTTTCTGGGTTGTGCTTTGATCTGCATCTTCCGTTTAGATTTTTCGATTTTATTTTTATTGACTTTGAAATTGGATGAGTTTGATTCCCGATTTATGTTTATGTGAAATGGATGAATGTTGTTTCTGGGTGCTAATCTTTTTGTGATGTTACGTAGTCAGAACAAACCCTGCTATGTGGAGACAAATTTTTAAATTGAAAGTGAAATTGATGGAAATGATTATATGTTTGCAGCTTAGGGTGGAGTATTTTGGTGTGATTTTCTGATTGAATTCACATGTGAAAATAGTGTCATCATTGTCATTGGAAATACTTTTTTCTGTTATTTGTCTTCTTTGTTTATTGCAAAACAAAACATTTTGACCTCGCTATGTGTGGTGGTGGTTGGATGGGAGGAGGCGGAAATTTTAAGATTATCCTCGCATCATGGCCAAGCATTAGCCTTTTAAAACTTTTTTTCAGGAAGGGGGTTGGTAGCTTGTTGCTATGTGAATATTTAGTTTGTTTCCTGGAGTTCCTTTTATTTTTATTGAAATTGAATATCATGTTTTGATTGATGGTAATTTTTTTTTTATTTACACCCGAAGTACTTGAAAGGAGAAACCTTCGACTGTGCATAAGCATGCATATCCCATTTGAAGTTTGATTGAATGGCTATTCTTTACAGAACTGTTAAAAGTGTACATGCTGTTGTGATATGGTAAAGTGGTTTGTTTTATTGATGCTTTTTTATGAATGTTGGTCAATTCTTTTTTGCAGTTGTCAAGAAATTATGCTACTGCCCCAGCTGCCAAAGAGAAAAAAGTAAAGGTTAGTAGTCCTATGAGATTGTAGCCGTATTTGTATGTTTGATATTTGTTTCTGATCGAGTTTTTTTTTACTTTTTAGTGAAGTTGAATCTTTCGCTATGTCACTTATTTCTGCTGAAAGCATTGCATTCCTAGCCTAGAGTAAATACATATTGAATCCCATTGGGTACATCAAATCCTCAAAATGGTATCTGCATAACTAGATCTCCACTAAAGATACAACAATATTGATTCAACTGTAAGCTCCAACATTTAAAACTTAAGCTGACATTTGAAATGTGAAGTCTAATTTACTGATGCATCTTGATTTCAAGTATAATTTGGATCCCAAGAACTTCCTTGAATTTAGTAGAGTTATCAATGCTTTCAAGCAGAGTCTAACTCCTATCTTTTCAAAGGTTCGATATAAACCCACAGTATATTGACATTTGACACCAAGTCACCAACTTATTGCTGCCTAAAGCATTGCATTTATAGCCTTGAGTAAATGTAACTTATTGCTGCCTAAAGCAGTGCATTAGCCTAAAGTAAATGCATATTGAAACCCATTGAGTAAATTAACTCCTTAAAATGGTATCTGCATCAGATTAAATTTTCTAGTAAAGATACTACAATATTGATTCAACTGTAAGCTCCAATGAAAAAAATTAAACCTGAAGTTTGAAAAGTGAAGTCTAACTTACTGATGCATCTTTGATTTCAAATTTTATTTGACGCCCATTGCCTTTCTTGAATTTATTGGAAAAGGTAATACTTTCAAGCAAAATTCAACTCCTTTCTTTTTGAAGGTTGGATGTAAATCCACACAATATATTGACATTTGACACCAACTTCTTGTCTATCAGTTGGAAATTCTTCTGAATTAGCAAAATTTTGAGCTCCCTTGTATTAATAGGATAAAGTATCTTGCTTGTAAAAGTACCTATGTTTTTGGAAATGAAGAATGAACATAACTTACTTATTATTTTGCACACATCATTAAATTGATTCCTTCGTTTGGGGATTCCCTTGGCAGTGGATGACATGATCTGATGCTTATCTCACATGTGCTCCTAGTGATTCCTTTTTTTCTTTTTTGCTGCCAAGTCCATTAAGTCTGTCATGTAGAGCTGAGATACTGCCTGAAAAGTGTTTACATAAGTTCTTAGCGGCACAACTGCTGGGGATTATTCAAGAGAACAAGTCAATTTTTAACCATGTAATAGTCCCACATTATTGGTTGATAGAGAGTCAACATTGATTTTATCAATGAAGCGCAGGGTTCGGCATTAACTATAACTGTTTCAAGCTGTATGTCGGGGAAAACAACTCATATCCTCATTATTGTTGTTGAAGACTGGTAATAGGGGCTGATTATTAGCTATGTAGTAAAAAACTTTTCCTATTTTCATCAAAAAACTTTCCCTATTCTCCTGTCAGTTATGCATGTCTGGGACCAGTTCATTCTTACCAATTCCACTGTACGTTGGAAGTTCTTTTTTATATTTTGACTCATGATATCTCAACTGTTTCACCTTTTGCTCTCTTTTAAGTTTAAATTCAAAATAATAGCAATCTCTGTCACTTGAAGCAATACAGCTCGTCCTTTCCTTCATATCCAAAGAGATAGAAGAAATGAATACTATTACCAAATCTCTTGGAATATGAGCCTTAAATGTGTTAACATCTTTTGCTTCTCTATGATGTATCAGGTTCCTGTGACTATGTATGGGGTTTCTGGAAATTATGCCTCAGCTTTGTACATCGCAGCTGTAAAAGCTAATGCATTGGAGAAGGTCGAGTCCGAGATTTTGGACCTTATTGAGGCTTCAAAGAAAAGTCCTAAATTTTCTCAGTTTATGAAGGATCTCTCTGTACCTACAGAGACAAGAGTGAAGGCCATGTCTGACATCTCTTCAGAGGCTAAATTTGGAGAGCTCACAAGGAACTTCTTGGGTATGATAAAATTATATTGTTATTTCTGAAAGTACTATATTTCATTTTAAAAAATGTGAAAATTTGTAGTTTTAGAAACAATGAGAGATGCATAACTAAACAGAATCTCATCTTTCACCCCATTTTGGAATCACTTGGTAGTTGATTCCAAGATATATGGCTTGAGATAACATCCATTTCTTGATATTGGACTGTTCAACCGTTGTTTCAGTTTCAAGATTTTGATCCTGGTTGATTGGTTCTTGGTTAACACAAAGAATCACATCAATTTGGTATCTGTATTCTGGTTTAGATGAGCAAGTTCCTTTGATCAATGTGAATCTCACTAGCAAATAGTAAATTCTTCTTCAATGTCACTATTTGTTGGTTTTTTATTATCCTAGCTGCGTGGTCATCTTTTCATACTGTAAACTGAAGGCTTGTGTTGTACTGCTTGGAGCTGAACAAGACAATCCAAAAGATACATCCTTGTAATTAATTAGTAATTGTTACTTATTAGAAAGAAACAAAAGCAATAAGGATAGTAATGTTCTTTTCTCGAAAATCAAAATGATCTAGGTGATGAAATCAAAAAAAGGTCTGGTGAACAATGATGCGATTGACAGTCAACTTAGGATTATCTGATCATTGTGTATTTTTGTTCTGTTTGGTTAATGTATTGGTCTATTGGACATGTATTTTTGTTGGATTTGGGGATGAAAAAGAAAATCAAACCAATCACTTGTTTGGTTTGAAAGATCACGTGATTAGCAGGGGACTTTTCTCAGTTTGCTCCCTCACGCTGTACTAATCTGGAGAAATTGTTCTAACCTGCACCATATTTACCGTTTCTCATTTCTGTTATCTCCTCCTACTCCCCAAGTCTTCCCTAGTCATAGTAACTATTTTTTTTCCACCACCTGTTCAGAAACATGTTTTTGAGCGTTTAAAGTATATAATTCTGAAAATATTTTTGTAGGGTGACCTGTGAAAAAATATTTAGTAGAGTTATTTTACTTGAAAGATTTATCTTATATGTGGTCAAGTCATTTTTTAAAAAAACGTTTTTTAATATTGCCTCGAGAATGAACAATTTATTTTGAACTTCACTTTGATTCCAGTATCCATTTCTGTCATTATGGCTTCCTAGTGACATGGGAATTTCCACCTTTTTACTACTTTTTCATTGCCTCGGGAATGCTTCTTCATTATCACATTGGCAGCAGCATTTGTAAAGCTATTCTTTTTGGCAGAAATTTTGACATACTATTGTCTTTTCTCCATTGGTTGCTATGATCGATTTAAAGATCAGAGCTTCACACCTTTTTCATTTAAAAAAAAAACCAATCAGAGCTTCACACCGCCAAGATTTCATAATCTCTTTGTTATTTGTCATGTGGTAGCTGAGCATGTGTGTGTTTTTATTATCCTGCTCAGCTAATATCTTCTTTCCATTTATGATCACTTTATATTTGTCTGATATTTTCTTTTACCTTTGGATTTCTAGTTGTTTTGGCTGAAAATGGGAGGCTGAAACATGTTGATGCCATAGCAAAAAGGTTTGCAGAGTTAACCATGGCACACAAGGGGGAACTTAAAGCCATTGTAACAACTGTTATTGTAAGTCCACCTATTTGGCACTAAAAGTTTGCGCTCGAATATAGATCCTTATCTTTTGTATTTTTTAATTTAATGTGGCGAGGGCTATTTCAAGTTAAACTATATTTTCGATATGGTGTTTACTTAATGGTGCTTTGAAAGAGTAAGTGATACTTGAATTATGAGGATGAAAGCAGTATGAGTTGCTTATAAACTGCTTATGGCGATTCTTGAAAATTTGTGCATGAAGTTAAATGTCTTTTCTAGTGGAAAGATAGTGACTATGTTGCAGTTTGCTTCGAAATTCAATATATCTGCACTTTTAATGTGACTACCAAATGATGTCCAATGTAAATAGTTGGCGGATAATTCTGTTCTAATACTTCAATGTCTTGATAGTCATTATTGGTGAGGTCCCTTCATTATTCTGCGTAATGTAATGAATGATGCTTTGAGTTGACTACTTTGTTACCCTGCTCTCTTGTGCTCTGAGGACTAGGGTTGTTAACTGCTGTATTGATACAAGATTTTAATTGCTGGCAGTCCTAGTTTGTTGTTTCCTTGTAGTTAGATATCTGATTCTTAAATCTTATTGTTTACTTTACCCAGCCTATTCCTCCAGAGGAGGAGAAAGAATTGAAGGAGACATTGCAAGAGGTGATGGGAAAAGGGAAGAAAGTGAACATTGAACAGAAGGTACATTATGCTACTGAAACTTTTTCTTCTTGAAAATTCTCAAATGACAAAGATCGCATCTGTTTATGATATTGAATCCTTGTCGTTACAGATTGATCCTAGCATTCTCGGTGGGCTTGTGATAGAATTTGGCCAGAAAGTTTTTGACATGTCCATAAGGACTAGGGCACGCCAGATGGAGAGACTCTTGAGGGAACCTATCAACTTCTGATTGCGTGAAAGCCCGCTTTAGTTATTTTACCCTTTTTGTGGTTTTAGCTGAAGATTAACAAACATCCTCATGCTTTGGACTGCCCTGAGGTGTTTATTTCTCATAACAATGTTCTTCTGGTTCTTGCACAAATAAAAAGCATACTTTACATTTGAATCTTCCAAAGGAAAACCTTGATGAGGATTTTTCATTTTTTTTTTTTTGCATGAAGGTTTATTTTGAAGTTGTATCTCTTTGTACTCGCTCTTGTTTATCAAAACCTTCTTTAGAGTTTGAATAACATCTTCTTTTGTTTTATTTGATGGAGTGAGAAGTTACTTATATGAAGCCTTGGTTATGAAGAGTAAAAAAGGCTTCATTTTTGGGCACACTGTTTGCATGTTTGATCGTGGTGAGTTTCTTCACATGGGTGCCTAATTGGTAAAAAATTATTATTCACATATGTTATTGTTGTTCACATCAGACCAATGAATACATGACATATCCATTGTTATTGGATTACACAAATTTAGTGGGACACAAACCCACGATATCACTATTATGAGGGGTACATTTAAACTGATATTTTCCTAATTCTATCAGATCACACCAAGGTAAAAAGAAAATAAATAAATAAAAAGGAGAAAGAGTGCTATTGGGTTGTTCTGAATATATAATGGGCTTTAAGAAATGCATCAGCCAACTTATATCCAAGTTGGACTTGGGCTTGAGTAGTAAGGTGTAGGGCATCTTGCTCCACAGGCAGGCCCAAAGCATCTACAGTTATTACATTGGCAAGGTTAATTCCAAGCTGGGCTTCTCTCACTTCTTCCATAAAGGGTCCTTCTCCAGAAGCTAGGGCTACCTATACAATTATACCCAAAATAATTACTAAAATTTACATAAAATACTTAATTTAGTAACAAACCTGTGAAACTATATGATGATATTAAGTAATATTTTGGTATACAAGTAAGAGTGACAAAGAAAAATTTTTTACATGAACATTTCACCCTTTCTATCTTTTGGATATATATCCAATGGTTAGTAGATTCACTTAAAAGGATTTAGCGGCAATAAAATATTTAGCTGTAATAATAAATATTGATATTTATAAGCAATACTCTAGATAAATGCTGCTAAAAATGCATATAATATTGTCCAAGTTGTCGCTAAGTATATTTGCGGCAATAAATATTGAGTAGAAAAATCTATTGCCACTAAATGTCTCTTGTTTTAGTGAAAGAAAGAGAAAATATCGGGAAAAAGGGTCAATTGAGTCCTTTACTAATTAGAATAGAAGAAAATAAGCATGTAAGGATCCCTTGTATATTGTTTTCATATGTGTAAATATAAAGATCTCTTGTAAAAAAGAACCAAAAAATAAATTTGTAAAGAGATAAACCAATTAATCGGAGGATATCACAAAATTTATATGGCTAATGTTATAAATTTTCTTTCTTTCTAAAAATAACGAAAAGAAAGAATTTGAAATTTTATGTCAATTACATGATTATGTAAAATAGAAGTATTTCACACATACTGATTCTGGTAAATGTCTTCTCAAGAAATTATTTTCTATTTTAATAATAAAAAGTAAAAAACAATATATTGCACAACTAATTTTCTCTTTATGTTTTTTCTACTCCAATTTTTTTCAACATTATAAACACTTTTATGACTCACAATTATCACCTAACTCCACAATCATCATAATTCAGTTGAAACATAACGTAGATATTAATTATCCTTCTTATACAGTAATATTGTTTCATTAAATATAGCATATATTATACAAAAACACATTCTACGTCGTACGTGGTCCATTGTAGATATTGTTAACATGTCAATTTTAGAAAACAATGATAACTACTAATACAATTCCTTAAATTAGTCACTAACATCATTAATTTTTTTTTAGATTCAAATCATCATTAATTCATACCACAATAAAGTTTTTAAATTAAATTAACATAGTTCAAAAGGGTATTTTTCGATAAAATTGTACCTGAAATATCGGAAGTAACGGAGAATTTAAATCATTGCGAACGTCCCCAAAAAAATTCTCCAATTTTCTTTTATAAGATTTTGCTTTTTTCAAAGTTAATGCATCTCTTTCCCCTTGGTACCAAAGAATTCCTTGAATTGTTCCACCATCTTGCAAAGCAATTCTAGCTCTTTTAATCATGTCATTGTAGAGCCTAGCAAAAATATAGTAATATTAGGTTTACAACATAATTATTTATATTTATAGAGTCGTCAATAAATTCAGAATGTATGTACATATATATCGATTGATGAGTTCTTAACATATATGTTACAATGATATAAGACATGTACCTGGAACCCTGTGACCATTTATCGATACTAGTGCCTCCGATCGCACAAGGGACTAAACCTATTTTCCCAAATTGAGGGTCCATCTCCAACACAATATTAGCAAACACCATTGTTGGTCCAATCCCACATGTCTTGTTAAAATCAATATCTTCATGGAGAGGTTCTTGAGCTACTTCCCATATCGAGTTTCCGTTTAGTCGGTGGATCGCCGGATTCCGATGACATTCCGGTGGAACATAACCATCCCAAACTCTTTTAACAACCCCTCCACGTCCAGCCATGTTACTTTGTCCAGCTAGTATAAATATTTGTTTTTCATCCTTAGTCTCAAAAATTGTATAATTCATTATCCATAAAATGCATGCAAAAATCAAGAAAAATATTAAGTAAAAAGTTAATCTTTCGTATCTAATTTTTGATTTCATTATTTAAAAATGATGAGGAAAAATTGTTATAAAATTAGAAGAAGAAAAAAAAACTATGGATTTAATTTTTGGTGGCGTACTATGATTTAAGTAGACAATTTTTATTTCATTATTCTAATAGGAATGGGAAAGTAGTCCTAAGGTATGTAGGAAAAGGAAATTAATAACCTGAAAAAAAAACAATTTAACCCCCTCTATTTTAATTCACGTGTCTTTTTTTTTTTAAAGAAAAAAGTCACTTTTTTTTTTTACTTCTCCCTTTTAGTATTTTTTTTTTTTTTTGGTAAATCAAAGACAGATTACCTTATTAATAAGTAACTACATAAAGTACTAATGGTAGTTTAATCTAAATTTTCAAAATCTGATTAATAAGATTAACTTAATAAAATAGACCCCTACTTTTTTAATCAGAGTGTCAAATTAAATATGGACTAAATAAAAGAGAATGGAGAGAGTACCTTTTTAATTTTAACATGAAGTATTTAATACCATAAGATACAAAATCAATTTAATTCATTATACATATATTTAGTTTAAGATCATAAAATTTAAATATTTTATTTTCATAAGTTTCGTGCCCAGTAGACGAACTAAGATTCTATTCGTAACTTATAAGCATCTATAAATCTAACTAATTGTAAGTATCCATAAAATCAAAAAGCTATGGAGTGTAATTAAAATGTGGCAAAATTAGTCCATCATATTTTAATTCGTTCAAATTCAATCAAATCAATTTATTTGCCACATATAATTCAACGACTCCATATACCATCTATAATTTTACTAACTCAATACTCCCTCCGTCTTATTTTATGTGTGGTAGTTTGACTCGGCACAGAGTTTAAGAAAGAAAAGAAACTTTTAAAACTTGTGGTCCAAAATGAATGATAGAAAATTGTGTGGTTGTAAATTATTTCATTAAAGGTAAAATAGACATTTTATAGTTAAATTGTTACTTAATATAGAAATGCGTCATTTTTTTTGAAACTGACTAAAAAAGAAAGTAAGTCACATAAATTGTGACAGAGGTAGTATATTTTAGTCTGTTTTGGCTTCAAAATACTTTCTTCTTTTCTTTTTCTATGGATGGCATAAATATGTTCTTTCAGCCCAAAGGAGGATAATCTCTTTTGGCAGCTCAATCCTCGTAATAATAATTATGTCAATTCTGCCTAAAAGGTATTATCTGAACGTTTTTTTCTCCGGCTTGCTCTTTCAAACACCTATGAGTGCATTCGTTGAGAGCTTAAGTGCAAATAATCATTATGTCAACTTGTCTAGGGATTGATATTCTACCTTGGAACCAATTTTATTGATGATTATATATTTGTTAGATTACGACTGATTCTTTTATTTTTATATTTTTATGGTCTCATTATTAATAATTAAGCTCAACAAAATCAAATCAACCACATATAAAGAGTTCGATTTTAAAACGGATATTTTTTAAACACCACACATTAAAAGGGATCGCCCTATTCCCTAAAAACATAGATCAAAATGGAACTTCGACCAAAAATGGGCAAACTGTCCACTCTTACCATTTACTCCATCTACTTCTATTGCAATGCCTAATTCAAAATATTGAAGTAGTTCTCTCGTGAATGAGCGAGCTACAATTCTTTTTATTAGCTTTTCACGTGAAGGAATATCTTTTCTAACTTTAAAGTGTTTTTTTTTTTTTTTTTGGAACCCAAAGATAACACGCTGCCGCTACAACCTCTGTCACAGCCAGGGGCGAAGCCAGCCTTTTGTTAGGGGGTTCATTCAAACCCCCTTCGGCGGAAAATTTTACCATTTATACATGGTTAAAATTATTTTTTAAGATGTCGAACCCCCTTCGGTTAGTTCGTATGTTTAATTCTTCAGATATTGAACCCCCTTATTAAAAATCCTAGCTCCGCCACTGGTCACAACCTCTGCCCTTTGGGTGAGTATTATGTGGTGAGCACTTTGTGCGCACTGGGTAAACCCTCCACAGTGTAATAGCCTGCAAACCACACAAGGGATGTAAACTGCACTAGGCAAGCCCTATATGACATGTTCGACTCAGAATGCATTGAGGGCGGATATATAAACATATTTTCTAATTCGGTCTTAACTGATATTTATGCCTCTAAACCTTAGGTGCACACAAGTAGACATTTAAATTTCTACAAAATTGAACAACTAGACACACACTTAACATGAAAATTCACATGAAATACACTTGAAGATTTGTATACATGTCACATAAAACGCGTGTATTTGTCTACCTGTTTAACTTTATGATAGTTTAAATTTCTATTTGTGCACGTCCAAGTAAGAATTATTGCTAGCCGGCCCTATAAGAAACGAGAATTGCACATGATGGGGTCCTAATTAATCTTATTGAAGAAGAAGAATGTTGCTTGGCTTGGGTAAATTGAAGAAGTAAAGAAAAAATATATTATCTATACAGCTGTAACTACGTAGATTTATATATCTTTGAGTAGCTTAGTTGTATTTCTTTTCCACTTGTTATTTTTTCATATGGAAATCCAACTCAGCATGCAAATTAAAGTTTTCAAATACTCAAAATAGTCCCTCATATTTTTCTTAAATTGACAGAGTCTATATATTTTAAAATACCATTGATTTAATTTGCATTGCCTCTTTGTGTTGATAGAGATACCTCTGATGTGTTTTTTCATGCTTATCTGATGGTAACTACTCCCATATGAATAAGACCTAAATTAGGTATTTAGTGAGGCAGCAACAGAGTCAAAATTTCACTAAGTTCAAAATATGAAAACTCAAACTTATGAGAAGTCGAAAGGGATTCAAAATCTACAATATATACATAAAACTAACAATTTAACTATGCAGAAACAGTATCGAAGGATTTTCGAATGAACTCCTCGGTCCCTTCTGACTCCGCCTCTGAGTGGGTAGGTGAGGGACGTCAATAAATCAAAGACATTTTTTTTTTTTGAAAATATTAATATTTAAAGTAATATTATAATTTGGTGTAGTAATTTTAAGATTTTTATTTTTTGTCTTAAAGTAATATTTACTTTTTATTATTTTCAAGCGGTCTTAACATACTATAATTTTATGTCTTCATATAATGATTAATGATATTTGCGCACAAATATGAAAAAGTACATATTGGACACCCCTACGTAAATGGGATGTTTCTTCCATTACTTTTTATTTAAAAAAAAAACTATATTCTGAATTAATGTATAGTTGACTTCAAGAGATTAAATTAAAATTGCAATCTCACAAAAAGTCTTTCTTGCATTTTAATAATAATGTTGTTTCATCGAATGATAATTCGTCATCGTAAGGCAAAGGCTGACCAATTCTACGAGATAATTTTTGCTCAACAATAAATGTGTTTTGTATTGTCAAATATTTACACTTTAGAGTGATTTTAAGGGAGATGTATCTAATAAAAATAAAATTTGGTGGAAAGAGAAAAGAATGAATCAAGTTGTATCTTATAATGATTGGACTAATTATAGAGGGTATTTAGCTAAATTAATTAATTTATAAGATGATCAAATTAATTTAAGCAATTTTTTAAGTTTACTGATGCATTTGTTAAAAGTGCTTATAAACCAAATGCTTATAAGTTAAAATTAATGTTCAG
The DNA here is from genome assembly GCF_900185275.1 of Solanum verrucosum. NCBI lineage: Eukaryota > Viridiplantae > Streptophyta > Magnoliopsida > Solanales > Solanaceae > Solanum > Solanum verrucosum. The sequence goes on from NW_026020264.1 coordinate 2,065,790, forward strand.
CTTATAATCACTTCTAGTTTGATTAATTATTTTTTGGGGGAATTTTCGCATATAGTCACTCAAAAATAACTTAATTGTGCTTCATAATTATAATTTACTAATTATGATTTGTAGCTACATGTTAGAGAGAGGAGAGAGAGATTGAGAAAGGCGAGCAAGATTAGGAGAGGGAGGAGAGAGACGAGCAATAGAGGGCAGAGAGACAAATTGTATATGTATATATGTCGAATTGTTTATGTATATCTGTCAAAATAATTGTATATATGTAATTGAAATACATATGTATTTGTATATCTGGCGAGTGAGATTGGGAGAGGGAGGAGAGAGGTGAGCGAGATTGAGAAAGAGAGGAGAGAGGTCAGTGAGAGAGGGCAGAGAGTGGAGAGAGGCAAACTATATATGTATATCTGTCAGATAAATTGGAGTCCGGAGCCAAAAGGGCAAAAAAATTATCAAAAATTCCAAAAGGGCACATCAATTTTTTTTAAAACCAAAAGGACAAAATCGCTCCTGACGAGGCGATTACCCTCTGACACAATGCGATTTTGTAATAAATTTTTTTTTATTAAAAATCGCATTGTGTCAGAGGGTAATCGCTTCGTTAGGAGCGATTTTGCCCTTTAGATTTAAAAAAATTTTGATGTGCCCTTTGAAATTTTTGACAATTTTTTTTGCCCTTTTGGCTCCGGACTCAGATAAATTGTATATATGTAATTGATATATATATATGTATTTGTATATCTCACGAGAGAGATTGAGAGAGGCGAGCGAGATTGAGAGAGAGTGGAGAGAGGCCAACAAAAAATGACAGAGAGTGGAGAGAAGCTAATTGTATTTGTATATCTATCATATAATTGTATATTTATATGTACAATTTTTATTTGATAATTTGTATTTGTATATGTAAAAAAGAGGAGGGAGGCGAGATAGAGAGGAGAGAAACAACGTAAATATAGCTAAAATTAATTGTGATCCGTAATTACTTCAAACTAAAGCTATATTAGCTAATTAACTAGTATATGTTTACTTATCCGCGTAATTTTCCCTTTCTTTTTTACCATTTTTCTAGGTTTTTTTTTCTTTTCAATACGTTTCTTAAAACAAAACGCTAACTTTCTCTTCATTCTGTATTTGTTGTTCTTTTTTTTTCATACTTATAAATTAAATTATTTTTTTATCAAACGGCTGGTTATTATTAGGGTGTTCACGGTTTGGATAAATCAATCTAAATCGAAAAATCGAATCAAACCGATTAAATAAATCAATTTTATTTGGGTTTAAAAATTTTAAAACCGATATTTGATTTTGTTTTTAAAAAATGGAAGAAATAATCGAACCGAACCGATAAATTATATACATATATTTTATTTTTATACATGCATAACATATTATTTTTATAAGCAAATTTAAATATCTTATATTATATGTTTTCATAAAAAAATATTTATAATTTATTTATGAAAACAAAAATGTCCAAGGCGAGAACATTAATCTTATTGATTTCATGTATATGAGTGTCTATGATAATTTTTTGTGGACTAAGAATGTCACTGTCTCTTCCTTCTAGGCCAAAATGGTTAATTTTGAAGCTTTATTCACAATAAAACAGTGATCGAAAGTTCTGTAATGTTGGTTGTTCTAGCTATTTTTCGTTTTGAATATGAACTGTTGTCTTTTTTCCCTCTTTTGAATGATTTTTTTTAAAATTTTTTTTGTGTATGATTAATAACCAAATAATCGAACCGAAACTGATAACAACCAAACCGATAAATGTATATTATATTTGATTTGGTTTGGTTTTGATGATTTAAAAATCGATTAAATTAGTTTTGACCAATAATCGATCCAAACCGATTTGTGAACAACCCTAGTTATTATTAGTTTTAACAATTCCCATACTTATTTAAACACTGTTTATTTATAAAATCAATTTCAATAGTTTTAAAGTATTTTTTTAGCTCTTAAAACTTATCAGGTGTTTATAAAGTCAGCTGACCCAAACGGGGTGTAAGATTATTATTTTTAATTTGAAAAGTAGTTCCTCAATTTTCAAAGTTCATGAATGAAGTAACAATTGGAGTTTTAAATGTTGAACACATGATGCATAATTGGTTGACAATAATTTTTCCAATATTTGCACTATGGTCAAAGATTGCTTTCATTTCTAAAGATTGTTGTCTTTAGTGTGAAACAGATTATTATAGCACAAAATAGGGAATGTTGTCGCCTAATAACATCATAGAGAAAATTAAAAGACAGTGCAAAACACATGGCTATGTAACAATTTACACATGGAAAAACAACAGAACATGAATTTTGACCAAGAGTTAAAAAGTAAAATCTTTTGTTATAATTAGGGAAAAGGGTCTGAAAAATACTTTAACTTTGGCCGAAATTATTGTTACGATATCAAACTTTATGGAGGACCTTTTACCCTTGCACTATTTAATAGTGTATTTTAAAGATATATATATATATGTGTGTGTGTGTGTGTGTGTGTCCACATGGACATGTTACTATTTATAATTATGTAATATTTATGATGTCCATGTGGGCACATATATACCTTTAAAATACACTATTAAATAGTGTAGGGGTAAAAGGTCCTTTTCAAAATTCGTATCGTAACAATAATTTCGACCAAAATTCGGATATATTTCAGACTTTTTCCCTTATAATTATAATTGAATAATTACTATTATTTCACTTTATTCCCCTCTTCTTTAAATAATTGTTTCCTATTTTATTCACTTTAAAGAAGTATAATTTTGACTTGTAATCATCAATAATATCGAGATGTAACTTGTGGGGGGGTGGGTTCAACATCGAGTAAATTTTTTTGAAGTGGGACGGGTCTGATTCTATTATTATGTAAAATAAAATGAATCTCAAACCTAAAGCAATGTCGAAAGCTAGTTTATAAAAATAAGAACCACTCAAAATCATATAAGGAGATTAAACATCCATCCAAGACCGACCTGGAATAATCAACGTACACGGTACAACTATAAACATTTAGTTGAATGGATTCACTTCTTTTTAAAAAAAGTTCACCCTTCATAGCAAAATTATTAGTAAAGGTGTTTAGCTTTTCGAATATAGTGTTCTTTTTTCTTTTTTTCTTTCTTAGGGCAAATGATAATACTTCCCAATTAGTCTTTTTTTATTTTATTCAGTAAGACGTGCTGAACATCAAACCATGAGCTTTGACGATTGTACCATATACTTTAAGGAAAAATAATTGATTTTATATTAGAATTCCCTTCTTGATCAAGACAACCCCATGATTGCATAAAAGAACATAAATATTAAATTTGTCTTCCCACGTAGTGGAAAGAAAAAACATTTTTTTAGTAACTTTAACTTACTTTACAAGAATGGAAGTTTGGTATAGTGTTGAGGAATACTATACAAACATTCTTTATATATATTATATTTAATAGTAACATATATGAATAATATAATGCAAAATGAAGCACTAATCATTTCAATAGTATCTGTCGACAGATAATTTGCTTCAAAAATCCGTTAGATGAAACTGAAAGGCTTATTATTTTGAACGTTATTTTCATTCTTCATGCAACAAACAACTCAAATTAAAGACTTGTAGAAGATTAATTAAATTTGAGTTAAAATAAAGATTCAAAGTAGACATAGACACGCGTACCTTAATATAACATATTAAGTTACCATCACACAATTTAGAAAATGTGTACAACAATTGTAGTACTTTATGTTATTTGTGAATATATTGTACATGTACTCTTCCTTTTCTTTGAAAATTTAGACTTAAGGTGCAAGTGAGAAGTTGAAAGAAAAGAGAAATGAAAACTTCTGTGGGTGGTAATGGTGATGATGAAAGTGATATTTTGTGGGGTTGTGTTTTTTTTTTTTTTTAAAAAATCATTTATAAAATATTATTAATTGTGAGAATTAAATAAAAAATAAAGAGGCAAATTAGTTGGTTAAAGAAAACAATTATAGGTGGAGTGGAAAACGGATTGAGAGGGACGTTCCTTTGGGCCAGGGGCGGAGCTAATAGCCTGCAAGCAAGTTCGGGTTGAATTCAGTAGATTTGTTCAGACAGTGTATTTATGTTGATAAATTCATTAAATATATACACATATTTAAATTTAAAACTCAGTTATTATCAATCAAATGAAAATCGTATTATAAAATTCAGAACTCATAAAGTTGAAATTCTGATTTCGCGGTTTGAGAGAGAGAGAGAGAGAGTGATGGTTGGTCTTCTTGTCTTTGACTCTATCTAGTCTCTTTCGTTGCATTTTTCTTCACTCACAAGGTAATCATCATATGTGTATGAGAAATGGAACACATTTTGCTTCCACTTCACATAATCTTTTTTATATTTTTTTCCTTCTCTTTCTTATTATTCCATTCTATATATCTTCTTCATATCTTTTCACCATCAAAGCCTAGCAAAACATATCATATATTTTTTTCTCCTCATCATCATCTTCTTAGGGTTTTTAAGTCTTTGTTATCGATGAGGAAGCCGGAACATAATAATACAACGATGAAGGAGAAGGAGAAAGTGAATAAATTAGGGAAATTAAGAAAAGGCTTATGGTCACCAGAAGAAGATGAGAAGTTGATGAGTTACATGTTAACAAATGGTCAAGGATGTTGGAGTGACATTGCTAGAAATGCTGGATTACAAAGATGTGGTAAGAGTTGTCGTCTTCGATGGATTAATTACTTGAGGCCTGACCTTAAACGCGGCGCCTTTTCTCTTCAAGAAGAAGAACTCATTGTTCATTTGCATTCTATTCTGGGAAATAGGTACACATATACACTCTTTCACATTTTCTACTTTCTATCAAGTAGTATATTTTGGAGCCATGTTGGTTTTACCGTGAATGAAATGAGTGAAAATCATGAGAAGTTAGGGTTCAAATTTCAGTACACACGAAAATATTAGTAGTACTTATCTTTTTGTATTTGTATTGGTGGTCAAAGTTAACCAATAATCATGCTAGCTAGACACTATTGATATTGAGAAGAAGAGATCGATCAAGAGAGTATGAGGGTGTTAATGGAACTAAAATGTGAATAGGTTTTTTTTTTTTTTTTTATCATCTAGCTTGAAATTAGATATTGATTTTAATATAACTAAACCGCGATATTTTTTGACTTTTATAACGAGACATTGCTATAAAGAACATATAATTATACAACTCATTTTTAGTAAAATGATAGAGGATGGTGTACATATATATGACACTTGCATATGATCTTCTATGCATTAAATATACTAAGGGGTATAGTTTTTTTAAAATTATTGGTTGACTTATGGTTAACCTACTTTATGCCTACACACACAAAATAAAAATCCTCTTTCAACACTAAATCTCAAGCTCTGAGAAGGATAATTTTACTTTACTCTACAACTCCTAATTGTCATGTTTAATTAGTCCTTTTTCACCATTTTCTCTTATGTTAGGGCATTATATTATACAAACCCCATTTACTGTTAAATCTTAAGCCATTCTATTAATAGCTTTGACTCAAACTTCGTATATGTATAATTTTTTACTAATAAGTAATATAATTGACTCCAACCCCAGAGTCCAAGCACTTGTACTTAATTTTTTTCAGTATTTCCGATTTCAAGTAGGAGATTTATGAATTAAAAAAATCTGAAGGGAAAATTAGATAATTAAATAGGGAGAGAAGTTCATTAAGTAAAAGAAAACTAAAAATGACTATCTACTGTCATATATAATTAATTTATTTCAGGAACTATATAATTAATCCGTTATTTAGTTAGTCAATTTGATTTTCCTCCAACACTTGTAGGCCGTAGCAGGGAAACAATTTCAATTTTCAAACAAATATTATTTGTTAATGAAACTAACATAATGCATGCAAATCCATGATGTACTTTATTTCCATTACTTTAAACCTTATATATTTTGCTTATATTATAGGTGGTCACAAATTGCAGCTCGTCTTCCAGGGAGGACAGATAATGAAATCAAGAATTTCTGGAATTCCACGATTAAAAAGAGACTGAAAAACAACAATAACAACAACAACAACAACAACAGTAACAACAGCACGCCATCGCCTAACACGAGTGATTCTTCGATGGGAGGAATATTTCCAATGCAAGGGCACGATGTAAATGTTATGGCAGCGTTATGCATGGATAATTCGTCGTCTACTACTTCAGGATCATCCATGCAAGCCATGGTACCTAGCAACCATTTCAACCCTTTCCCTCAGCTTGATAATACAAGTTACGATATATCTGGATTAGTCGGGCCAGTGAATTTAGGTCAATTTGGTTGTAGTAGAGGTGATGCTGGATTTTTGGACTATGGAGTTGTGGAAACTTATAGTATGATGGGGTTAGGAAGTGATGAATTTTCAATACCTTCTTTAGAGGGTGTTAATAATAAGAGTACTACTACTATGGGAGAGAATAATAATAACAATAATAGTGATGTTGATTTTAGTAGTAATAACATTGTTAGTGGTGCCAATGACTATGATTCCATGATTGAGAAGAAAATTACAAATGGTAACAACAACAACAACAACAACAACCAACACTTGATGAATATGAGTGGAAGTAGTGATCAAAGCCTAAAGGTTGAAGACTATATGGTTGGTTTTGGGAATCATCATCATTGGCATGGAGAAAGCTTAAGAATTGGAGAATTTGATTGGGAAGGTTTGTTGGCAAATGTTTCCTCTTTACCTTACCTTGATTTTCAAGTTGAATAACTACTCTCTCCAACCCTTTCAACCCCACATATACCCCCACAAAATGACACAAATACCCCTCTTCTCAATATTTCTTTCTTTTTTTGATAATTGCACATTTAAATTCAGAAGACCAGTAATGAAGCAAAATTCGAAATTCAGTGAATAATAGGTCTGTCGAGACTTTTATCTTCCTTCCCATATCTTCTTCTTCTTCCTTCAATTCATTATACATAAATTGTCCCCCTCCTCAATTCTCCACAACTTCATCTTAGAGAAAATTTTGAGATATACTTCTTTTCTTTATTTGCAATTATCTAATACTTCCACTAGATTTTCTTTTTGTTTACCATTTCCTTTTTTTTTTCTTTGAATCGTACATTGAGGAATATTATGGGGATTCTAGGGGAGAAATAATAATCTTTCTCATCAAGAATTGAGCAAAGTGTGAATAGAAAAATGAGCAAAGTACAGATCGATCATATAGAAGATTATGAAGAGAAAGTAAATAAAAAGGTCAAAATTGTTGATTTGTAAGCAGTATTTGTGTACAGATGTGGATCAATTTAATCAATCAATAATCTTTTGAATTTTAAGAGAATTTTAGTCAGTTACATGTTTCTCAGAAATATAGATAGAAAAAATTGTTGTACGTACTTTGTATTTACAAAGGAATAAGAAGCATTGTTAGTTTTTTCATATGATCAATATTTCAATACTTTTAATCCCCCTATATATACCCTCCTTCTCTCTCAAAATTGCTTATATAATATGGTTTTGTGTTTTATGCGTAGAAATTAAACTCATATAGTCATATATACAATATTTAATTTTGAATTCATGTTGTATGCATTGATAGAATAAATATTTTTTTATTATATATCCGGTTAAAATTGACATTCAACAACATATCAAACCTAGATATGATAAAATAAATAATAAATTAATAAGCTACTATTTGTAATGGACTAAATCATAATAATTGTGTATAGTTTTTTTTACGCTATCATTATATATGATTTAACTTTTTCGACACTTAATTTGATGATGGGAAATTAAATTAAGTTGGATCAATTTGTAGGTGGAACGATTTTATTTTCTTTAACAAAGCTCATTAAACATTTTGTTCGTCGCTTAATCTTGACCATTACTACTAATAAAAGTTGCAACAAAATTGCCTCCCAAGCTGAGCGAGCTGCCTATGAAATCTTTTATATATATATATCAATTCCCAGGATTGCGATCATAACGATGTATATATAAATCATGTAGAAGCACAACAAAAGGTGGGACTTCCGCCTTACCCCAAAAGTATATATACATCAGAGCGAGATTGCCGAGTAATCCTAAAAAAAGGAGAATGTTTAATTATGTCACTGCTTAATATTTCTGCATATACTAACCAAAAATTGGTTTTATCGTATCTTATTCTTATGCTAGGTAATCGCATCTTGTCTAGAAATTAGAAAATAAAGAAATTGCGATCTCAGTATATTTTAGGACTATAGATGATATATATACTGAAATTTGATATTGCATTAAATGAATTCATATAGTTGGAATTGTGTAAAGAACCTAATAACTGCTAGAGATCATAAATTAGTTTTAATCTAATTTTGATCTTAATATAAAAATATAGTGTTTGGGAACTTACCTCATGTTGAAGAAGAAGGAAGCTGACGATTGGAACAAGTCCAACGAAGCTGACTGACGAGTTTACAACACTGCTAGGATTAGACTACTTATATTAATTAGGATTATATTACGACTATAATTATATTATGATTAGGATTATATTACGACTAGGATTAGATTATTTATAATTGCATTATTATTATTATTAGGGATAATGGTCTGAAAAATACCTCAACTTTGGTCGAATTTGTTGTTGCGATACTAAACTTTCATGAGGACCTATTACCTCCCTGGACTATTTAATAGTATACTTTTTACCCCCTGAACTATTTAATAGTGTATTTTAAAGGTATATATGTGCCCACGTGAACACATTACAATTTATAATTTTGCATTATTTTTTATGTCCACGTGGGCAAATATATATGTTTAAAATACGGTATTAAATAGTCTAGGGAGGTAATAGCTAGTCCTCATGGAAGTTTAGTATCGCAACAGCAAATTCGACCAAAGTGGAGGTATTTTTTAGACCCTTATCCCTTATTATTATAGTAGTAATATGTATTGTAGTAGGACTCTAAGTATAGTTAACTTAAGACTCTACAATTCTCTCCCTATATAAGGAGGTTGTAACTCAACCTTATTTTCATCAATACAATCCTTGATTTCTCTAATCCTAGACGTGAGATTTCTACACCTCATAGTTGCTTAAACTTTCATCTGATTCAAACCACTAAACCTGAGTTATTTTCATGGCACTTCTTCTACACTGACTTGCATTATGGTAGCATCATTAGGTGTGAATATATGCATGAGGTAATTAGGTCAATACCAAATAAATTATTATATTCGTTGAAAAATGTTTAATGGTTATTTCTACAAATATTTTTATTGAATCGGCAGAAAAAATATATATATTAATGTTTTCATATAGGAAAAATAAGATGCATGTTTTCTACTATTTTAGTGAGAAATTATTTCCTACCAATCTTCATACATTTTTCATTAAGTTGGTTAAAAAAAAAAATGAGTAGGAAAATCATGTTCTACATCATAAATTTCTCACTTATTCGCGTAGAAAGAACTTTATTCCTAGTAGTGGGTGACCTAAGGTCAATTAATAATACTTCTTTGTTTCAACTTGAATCTCTTTCTTTTCTTTTTAGTCGTTTTTAAAAAAAAAAGACTTTTTCTTGTTTTAAAAATTCTATAATCTGAACTTTTCATATGACATGCTTTAGATTACAAGACCAAATAATATTGTTATCCATTCGATATTGTTTTTGTCTAAGACCAGGGGCGGCTCAACATAATTCGAGGCCTAAAACAAACTTTTAATTAGAGGCCTAAAATCTAAATAAACTTTCTTTGTATTTATTTATTTTTCTAAATTTTTAGATGTAAATTACTACTAAATATCTTTTATATAAATAATTTTTTTCAAATACTTTTTTCAATTATTATTTTAGGTAAGATTTTATCAATTCAACATTGAAAAACATCCTTTTATTAAGATAATTATTATATGAATTATGAACATAATTCTATAAGTAATAAGTTGATAAACTTTAAAGATAAGAGTTAGAATCATAGAATCTGATTCAAAAAGCTGATAACTTTGTATGCCTACTTTAATATGAAAATTTACGAAGAAATAAAAAATGAATTTGTAATTTACTTTGTTCAACACTTTTCGACTATTGATTCATATTTTTGAGAGTGTATTACTCTAACTATCAAAGATTTGAAAAAATAGAGTGCAAAAAAGAGTTAAAAAATAATAAATAATGTGAGTGTTAGCGAAAAAAATGTAAGAGTCCAGAACAATGTTTTCTTGATTTCTTCTATTTTAATGGAATTAAAATACATAATTTTTTATTTGTAGAAATTTGAGGCCCCCAAAAACAGGGGGCCTAAGGCCAATGCCTTAAATTTTATACACAAGAGCCGCCCCTGTCTAAGACCATAAGATTTGATTTTTTTTTTCTTCTTAAATTTCGCATAAAGTCAAAACCAAATAAAAAATTAAATCAAAATGGAGGAAATGGTTAAATCACGGTTTCTTCGTGCAAGTTTGTCTACTAGTAGTCTAGAACTTATACTATTTATATCTATCTATCTACGACGAGCTATAAAGTCTAGAAACTATAAGTATGTCTTATGAAATCATTATTATTTGACTTTGAAGTACATTTACTTTGGACAATTAGACCAATAATATAAAGTATTTTTCATTCTTAATTAAAATTTTCGGCTTGAGTCTCTTTAGATATGGAGTTACTTTCTTTAAGGAGTACTTTACCTCTCCCTCCCAATATAACCTCAGTGCTTGTATCAAATATCGGGATGGAGAATTAAAAAATAACTAGTAATTGTATCACTAACACTACAACAAAAACACTTTTTAGCGGCAATAAATATATACAATAACAAAAGGGCTAAAGTCTTTACTTAAATTTATATTAGAGAATCAGAAGGAAAAATGATTAAAACGTCGCCTGAGAGATTCGAACTCTCGCGGGGAAACCCCATGTACTTAGCAGGCACACGCCTTAACCACTCGGCCAAAGCGACGCTTATTGTGAAAATTCAAAATGGATTATAACTATAAATAAATTTAAAATCACACTTCAAATATCCAATAATAAAGTAGAGCTTTAAGGCCCAACATTCTTGAACGGCCCGTTCTTGAAAATAAGAACAAACACAAAAAAGAATATAAGCCCATTTTGATTGGGTTTACTAGGCCCAGCAATCACATAGGCCATAGCCCTAAATACAGTCAGTATATGCAAAGTTATTTTAAAAAGTAGGGAAATTTTTCAAAAGAGCAATATTTTAGCTTTAAGTGGGACTTCTTAGCAACAGTTTCATTATTTATTAAAAATGTCATTATTTTAGTTTATTAAGGGATTAGTTATGTATTTATTTTATTTTGATTAATTTGAAAGAATACAAATAATTAATAACAGAACAGAGAAAATCATGGAACAAAAAAAATCAAAAAAGGTAAAAAACATTTTAAATACCAATCAGTTACGTTTTGAAAAGAGCATAAATAGTCATCTTTCCATCGAGCGCTTTTTTGCTTTCTTCTTAAGAACATCAAAAAATAAAATTAAAATAATTTAGTTTGTCTTCCGAATCATTCATCTGATAACTTTCAAAACCTCTTACAGTTGAATACGACATATTTTTGAAACATAATTTTTCAAATTTGACAACTATAAATTTGTCGCATCCAGTGAACAATCGAAAAACAATCAGGTATTTTTTTCGATTTTTTTATTTGTTTGGATGAGATATTCGTATATGTCGAGTACAAGAGTGTTACTTTTTTTCCTGATTGAATCAGTGAAATCTTTGTATGCATTGGGATTTATAGCTTTTTCGGATGTTTTGTATCCAAATTATGATGTATAACGAATGAAATTGTTTTTTTTTAGTTTAGTAGTTGTTTTTTTTCTGTTTGAATGCATACAATAATTTGTATCTCATTAAGTTAATGTAACTAATCGATCATGAACTATATGTTGAATACAACAATATATGAATACAAAAGTGAGATGAAAATACAAAGTGAGATTGAATATAAAGTTGTGAATACAAAAGAAATACTCTCTTCATTTGAGATACAAAGTGACTTTGAAAGGTAAAATACAAACTAATGGATCATGAATTATATGTTGAATACAACAATATATGAATACAAAATGAGACGAAAATACAAAGTTATAAATTCAAAGTGAGATTGAATATAAAGTTGTGAATACAAAAGAAATTAAATACTCTCTTCATTTGAAATACAAAGTGACTTTGAAAGGTAAAGTAGGCACATAAAATACAAAACTTACATATACAATTAGGTTGAATACAAAACAAAAGAGAAATACAAATTTGTTCACATATAAATTGAGATTGAAATACAGAATGAATACCCAATAAAATACAAAATTGTTAGCATACAATTAGGATGAATACAAATTAAGAAGGAAATACAAACATGTAAGTATACTAATTGAGATTGAAATACAATGCAACCCTTGGGTAATACACAAATCAAATGAGAGAAATTCCCCAAAATTTTGAATATTATTTGGTATATATCTAGTAATTCTGATTGAATCAGTCATTGTAGATAATCGGATGCTTTCCCCATAATCTAAAACCCTAAAAGGAAATTTCGATATTATTAAATTTTAAAATGTATTAAATATCAAACAAAACAAACATATATATGAATTTCTAGAATCTACAAAATCTGAAAAATTAAAAGAAAATCACAAAAAAAATTTGAAATTAATAAATATATGATGAATATTAAAACAAAATCACATAAAAATTGGAAAGTTTGACTGAAAATCCGTAATGTATAGAATCAGTGATTTAAAGATCAAATAAAAACAAATCAAAATTGATAATGAAAATTACCTTGCCAATCGAGAAATCAGCTTGAATTAATAAAGAGATTTCGTTTAACAATAAAGAAAATTTCTTGATGAACAACAATGTAACACTTTGAAGAAAGATAAACTTGAAACGTGAATGATGATGAAAAAAGGTTAATGGTATTGGTTTAATTTATTTTTTTCACTTTAAACGGTTATTGATATATAATTTGGTCTAATATAGGACTCTTTCCATAAATAAAATTAATTTAAAATACTAAAATCTGAATACATATTATTTTATAAAAATATTATCATTCTGTCATTTTAAATAAATATTTTAAAGTGTTGTTATTTTGACTAATTATGTTAGGTATTATGACTTAATTGTTAATTTTTCCTAAAAAAAAAGTATAAGAGGTGTTTGGATTGCCTTAAAAGTTGATCAAATCTACTTTCAAGTTAGTTTTTTGACTTATAAAAGTGTTTAGCAAATATAAAAAATAATTTAAAATGAGTCAAAAATGACTTAAAATAAATCGGAGAGTGTTTGACAAGGTAAAAATATGACTTAAAATAAGTCAAAAATCAAAAGTAGGTCTCTCCCTACTTTTTATTTTTTGATTTAAAAGTCATTTCAGTTTGACTTTTTATTTTTAACTTAAAAACTACTTTTTTTTAAGTCAATCTCAACGGGCTCTAAGAGTAATCAACACTTCAAATATCATTATTTTTTCTCTTTTAGATTTTGATCATTTACAGTTGGAACTTCGCGATCACGAAATCCAAAATATTTTCTATCACTAACATACTTGAATTTAATTTTTGTATACGTATATCTACAACAAAATAAGCACCCCCACATGATCCCTTTGGACCATTTTACTCCTCATTCGTGCTAAAAACTATAAGTAATAGAATAGTGGGTTTGATAAAAAATTTAAATATAAATAAAGAAATTATTTGTTATTCGGTTAGACTTTAATTTAGGTAATTAAATTTCAACCTTTGATTCTTAATTATGACATGTGGCTACTATTTAAGTAGGTATTTGGGGATATGGAGATGTTGAGTAATGGAGAGGAGCCTCATCCGGTAAAGACTAAAGTAATGTATCTCGATTGACTTGGCATTAGGATTGTAACAGTTATTTTAAATTTAAGTGTTGGACTTGAGAAATGGTAAAGTTAAAGGCTTTTGAAGTTTATTAAAATTGGGAAAAGGGTCAAAATGCCCTTAAACTATAAGGAAGGAACAAAAATGTCCTCAGTTTGTAGTTTGGTCCAAAAATGTCTTTAATGTGTCAAAAATGCTCATTTTCCAAATAAATATAGTATTCTTTATTTTCTTTTTCTAATAATACTTTTTAAAATTAGCAAATGTTTATCTTACTTCAATTTAGAAAAAAATAATTAAAAATTAAGATATTTCTTATTTTATTATAATTATTTTTATCGTTATAAAATTATAAATTAATGATGGATATACTATGATCTTATATATATCACATATATTATCTGGCAAAAGGGTACATGAAGTTACTCTATTTTAATTGATAAAATGAGATTAAGAAGAAAAAATATATTTCCTACATTTTTATTGGTTAAAGTTATTTTAAAAGAAAAAGTAACAAGATAGTGTTCTTTAATAATATTTTAATTAGGAAGAAGATGTGTTTAAAAAGAAAAAAGATAATATATTTATTCAGAAAAGGGGATTTTTGACCCATTTGATAACTGTAGGGGAATTTCTGGACAAAAGTATTGACTGCAAGGGCATTTTGAACCAAAATATTGACGGCAAGAGCATTTTTGAACAAACTATAAATTGCATTTTTGTTCTTTTCACATAGTTTTAGGGCATTTTTTTACCCTTTTCCCATAAAATTTAATAAAATATTTATGTTTTATTTATGAATAATATATAAATAATTATTAATTTTTATATATAATTTCTTGGTTTGATTTGGTTATTTTTGTTGCTGTTTTTTTCTTATATAAAATCAAAATCAAACCAAATAGTATCGATTTTAAAAATTTAAAACTAAACAAAATCAAATATCGATTTGATCCAAATTGCGGTTCGATTTAATTTTTTAAAATATAACTATGAACAGCCCTAGCTCTCATCCTCAGTTCTTCAATTTGTGAAGTATCTTTTCTTTATTTCTTGTAAAATAAAAAATTGAACGTTAAAATGTAACAAGATAAATATATGACAATTATTATTTATAGTATAGTGGGTTGAATGATTTCTTTGTAATAAAGCAAGGGGAAAAGCTATCGTTTGCTTTATTTAGGATGCTCTCACAATAAACTCCAATCATATCATAACTATACATACAAATCTTGCATATCAATTCATTTATTTACTGCCTTCAAAAGCAAGAAATATAATTATTTCGTATTAATATAACACATCCCTCTCTCTTTTCATAAGATCTACCATTATAGCAAATTTCTTCATTGATAATTAAAGTTGTATGCCTTTTTAGTTTAACTCTGGTATGAAAATATTCTAAAATAAATATATCGTTCAATCAAATCTTTTTGGCCAGAATTTGACCAGAAAATTTAGAAAATTATAATATTTTTTTATTTTAAAATAAACTGATCTTTTTCCATTTTTTAGTTAAAGTGTATTAAAGTTAAAAGGGTAAAAATATTTAAAAAGGTAAAATAACATAGATAAAATATCATTCTAGCCAAATTTTCTGGCCAAAAAGATTTTTCCAAATAAATATATAAGAATCATGCACTAAAAAAATAATACTCCCTCTGTCCCTAATTACTTGTCCACTTTTGAATTGACACACCTATTAATAAAACAATGAATGACATAGTGAGTTTACCATTTTACCCCTATTAATTATGAAGTGGATGAAAAGTTCTACATTTTTCAAAGTAATTAGTCATTTAATTGAGGGTATAATAGGTAATTTTTTTTTATCCTTTCTTGATTTGTCAAAATGAACAAGTAATTAGGGACAACTATAAAAGGAAAAATGGACAAGTAATTAGGGACAGAGGGAGTAGAAATTTAGATGGATAATATCAATATTCATTTTATCAATGTCAATGTTGTGCGTAATTTGAATTTATTTGGAGTTTCAATGCGGGCTTTAAACATAAGGTGGAAAATTAAAAAAATTATTACCCAGTCCATATTTCTCATGAGTTTTTGCTTGATGAGATTCTAATTTCTAAGCTTATTATCAATATTGATTGTGGTGCATTGATAATATTGCTACACCCTTGATCAAATGTTTCACCTTCACTTCTTAGTGGAATCGTATATGCCTCGAATGCCTTTTTAGTTTGGGAAGACTTGAAATAGAGGTTTGATAAGGTCAATCGAATAAGGATCTATTGGTTGCATAAAGAGATCAATTCAATTAATCATGGAACAAGTAATCAGGGAACAAGTACGTGTGGCTGAATATTTCACGAGGCTGAAGGAATTATGGTTTGAGTTTGATGCAGTGGTTCCTTCCCCTGGTTGTGTTAGAGGTAAGAAGTATGTGGAACACCTTCAACAACAACGATTACTACAGTTTGTAGGAGGTTTGAATGATTCTTACGATCAAGCCACACGACAGATTCTCATGAAGACTTATGAACCTTCTCTGAATCAAGCTCATGTTTTGATCAATGAGGATGAATGCCAGAAAGGATCTATCATGAACACTGTACCTTACTCAATTGCTAGAGGTAATGATATCACTGATTTATGGAGTGCACGAGGGCCACCACAAAATCATAAGAAACAATATAATGAGTATTGAAATGAGAAGTGTGATTTTTGTAAAATTAAGGGTCATATCAAGGCAAATTGTTATAGGCTTATTGGATATCCACCAAATTACAAAGGCAGGAAGAAAGAGGGTATTGCAGCAAATAGTACTTCATTAGGTGATGATTCATCTCATAGTAAGGACAATTATGATCAGTATTCCGGGGCTCTTGTTCATCGCAAACAAACTTGGAGTCCATATGGTTAAAATGGGATTAGAATGCATTAGTCTCAAATGCCCCAATTTCATGATGGTTATGCTCACAATGGATATGGATATAATGGTTATTCACCACTAGATACCCATGGAGGTCAAAGACAAATGGGTGAAAGAGTTGGGTCTATGCCCGGTTTTTTTCCTTCAACACAACATCAGTCCTCACACATACTTGACAAAGATAAACACCCTGCTCCTGAGATAGCTGCTCACTCTGCAGGTATTGTTACTTCTTTTCATGCTAGTAGTGTGCCTGATAGATGGATAGTGGACACAGGTGCTACAAACCACATGACTTCCAACTTAGTAATGTTATATGGAGCATATGCACAACAAGGTCAAAGTGTTCATTTGCCTAATGGAAGTAAGGCTACTATTTCTCATATAGGACAATGTAGATTACCACAATGAGTTATTCAGAATGTTCTACATGTTCCTGACTTTAAATTTAACTTGTTGTATATCCCTAAGATGACAAATGAACTACAATGTTGTATGGTTTTCTATCCCGACTTCTGCCTACTGCAGGACATTCACACTGGCAATGTGAGGGGGACTGGTAGAATGGAAGGAAGGTTATATTACTGGGATCATAAAGAAGATGATTGTTTTGTATCTGCAACTTCAATATGAACTAAGGCTGATCATGAGATTTGGCATAGGAGGCTTGGCCGTGTTCCAAACAAAATACTTCAACAAATTTCTTTAGTTGATTCTAAAAATATTGTATTGTTATCTTGTCTTGTATGCCCTTTGGCAAAACAGACTAGACTTCCTTTTCAAAGAAGTGACAGCAGGGCAAAAAAACCCTTTGAACTTATTCGTGGTGATGTTTGGGGTCCTAACAGGTTACCTACCCATGATGGGAAAAGATTTTTCCTAACATTAGTTGATGATTGTAGCAGAATGACTTGGTTGTTTCTATTACACTTGAAAAGTGATGTGAGAACTGTTATTCATGATTTTTTGTTAC
The DNA here is from genome assembly GCF_900185275.1 of Solanum verrucosum. Taxonomy (NCBI): domain Eukaryota; kingdom Viridiplantae; phylum Streptophyta; class Magnoliopsida; order Solanales; family Solanaceae; genus Solanum; species Solanum verrucosum. Next base: position 2,083,527 of record NW_026020264.1, read on the forward strand.
TGATCAAGTCCTAGTTTAATGCATTTGTCAAGGTGTTTAGAAGTGACAATGACACTGAATTATTTAATGCACATTATAGAGATTTTTTTAAAGTTGCTGGCATAATACATCAAAGTTCTTGTATTCATACACCTCAATAGAATGGAGTAGTTGAGAGGAGACATATGCATATCCTAGAGGTTGCTAGAGCACTTAGGTTTCAAGGTCATATACCCTTGAGGTTTTGGGGCTTATGTGTTCAAAATGCAATTTATCTTATTAAGAGAATACCTTCCACAGTCTTACATGGAAAGAGTCCTTTTGAAATACTTTTTGATAAAAAACCCAATTTACAGCATCTGAGAGTACTGGGTATCTTTGTTATGCAACTATCACTAAAAATTGTGGTAATAAATTTGGTCTAAGAGCTGAAAAGGTTGTTCATCTAGGCTATTCTAGCACACAAAATAGCTATCTTTTGTATAGTCTTATTCACAAACATTTTTTTGTCAGTAGAGATGTTACTGTCACCCCCCGAGCCTACACCCTGGGCGGGACCGGCACTCGGAGACCATTGCTGGCCCCAAGCGAACCCTTGGCCTGGCTTTCTTAACTCAGCGGAAACCTAACTCAACAGAATAACTTAAAGTAATGCAAGTTTACACAACAACTTAACTTAAAAGAATCCGACCACAAGGGCATCTCGAATCTCAAAATAGATATTTACATATATACATAGAAGAGAGACTCAAAACTAACTGATTGACTGTCTATGAAGCCTCTAACATACTAAGAGGGATGTTGGGACAGACCCCGCAACATCCTAATAGAACAAAACTAAGTACACAAAATAATTGAGTCATCCGGAATGTAAGGAGGCTCACCACTGACTCTGGAGTGCTCAGCTGGATCAACGACGAGCAGGATGCTGATCTGGGGTACCTGTATCTGCATCATAATAAGATGCAGGCCAACTGACATTAGTACATGAAATGTACGAGTATGTGAGCTGGAAAGCTAAACCACGACTTAAGCTTGAAAGGAAAACAAGAGAGAATACTTACCTTGACTTTGTTAGACTCATGAATAATCGAACTCAAAAATAGAAAACAATAAGACACATGCAATATTTAAATATTTAGCTTACAAAACAATGTAGACAACTTAGTTCGTTAAGGATAAAACGATAACAAACTCAACTTTACTTATATAAAAATAAGTTAGCTTTTGTGGAAGGTTCTTTAACCGATAACCACCACTATGAGCCCTAGTGATGATACAACGTCTTACTTCCGTTGCCCGAGGACCATTTTATACCTTGCCGTGATATAAGACCTTACTTTTCTTAGTGGATCCACTAGCCTAATCTTACGTGATCATCTAAAAAGAATGATACGTCAAGTCCCATGTTGGCGCATGGTTCTTATGGAGAGTTGAATTAATATGAACTCGTGTCCCCAATTCGGTGCTCAATACTACTCCCAAAAATAGTTTGGCTCATGCTTTTAAATTAACTTCTTTCTTTGATTGAGATAATTACTCAAAACTTAGCCCAAATGCTCTTTTGGAAAACATGGTTCCTTCCTTACTTAAATGTAAAAACATTTATAAACTTCTTCGGGAATACTTAGTTTCCTAATAGCTTTTGAGAAAATGGACTCGACTTTAAACTCTTGACTTAACTTGAAATCCAAGACTCTTACTCGACTTGAAACTTGAGACTCTTTTCTTGACTTGGAACTCAACACTCTTGCTTGATTTTGAAACTTGAAACGAAGTTAAAACGTTCAATAACGACTCTTGAAAAGCTTGGAGGACTTGCTTGAACTTACTTCTTAACACTCTTTGACTTGACTCTAACTTCACCTTAGCTTGATACTAATTCGCCTTGAATTGAATTATGAATTCAAGGTGTATGATCACACGTATTTAGATGAGTTCGGGATGTTTGGAATCACTTTGAGGTGTTGGAAACAACTAGGGAACGTAGGTATAATGCCTAGGAACATACATGAGGAAGAATGGAAAGAAGGAGGGAACATGACGTCCTTGGCGCTCTGCAAGGCGCGGAGCCAGCCCTTGCAGCTCAGAGGGCCAGCTGAGGCGCTTTGCAGGGTGCGGCGCCCCAATGGGTGAAGGTCAGAGCACTTCTTGGGGAGCTCTGCATGGCGCGACACGCCACCCCTTTTCTCCGACAATTTCGACTTTTCTCCCTCTTTACTGCAACTCTAAACCTTCTAATCTTCAAGGTTTCCAACCCCAAACATTTAGAATCATAAATTCCTCAATATTCAACAGATTACAACTCAAAAACCAACCGGAAACATGTCCCAAATCACAAATCACAAGGGACTTCAACAACACAATCAACAATATCAACAACACAACCATCAACTTCAACAACACAACTAATCCTCTTTCCCAATAATAAAATGAGTTGGGGGTGTGGGGGAAAGGATCAACCCACACTAAGAACTCACATACCATGATAGGGATCACCCCCGACGAAAATCCACGATGATCTCGACGAATCTTCTTGATATCCTCTTCTTCTCTTCTTCTTCTTCTCCTTCTTCTCTTCTTCTCTTCTTCTCTTCACTCAAGCCCTAGCTTTCTCTCTTTTAAAATGGAACAAAATGATCCAAGTATCAGCCTAACTCAACAATATAACCTCAAAAGAAATAGCTAGGGAAAAGACCAAAATGCCCTTAATTTTTCGGACAGATTTCCCTGCCAACTGCCCAACTTCTAAAAGGCATAACTCGCTCATACGAACTCGGAATTGAGAAAACTCGACGGCGTTGGAAAGATAATTTCACAAGCTTCACAACCATAACTGTAATTACTCCTAACTCATCCTTAGTTGGAAGTTATGACTGCTCAAAGTTGGCCAAAAATTCATTTTTTCCACACTTGCCAATTTTTCCAGATTTTCAAATTCTTTCCAAAATTGACTATTTCCGATTCTAAGCCTCTTCCAAGCTATTTCAAATTGTCGGATGTTACAGTTACTTTCCAGGAAAATGTCTTCCCTTTTCTAGTTACACCTCCTTTTCCACCTCAATTTCCAAATACTGTGGTTGTTGCTCATGATGACATTACAAATGATTTGGACTATCTTGTTCCTACCCCTGCTGCAGAACCTTATTCTATTCGGCCTTCCCCTGCCATTAGGAAATTTAGGACAGTTAAACCTCCATATTGGCTCCAAAGTTTTATGCATGCTCATTTACCATCACATAATGTGTCTAGTTCTTCTTGACAGTATCCCTTATCAGCATACATGTCTTATGCTAATATTGTTGTCCCTCACTACCAGTCCATATGTGCTTATTCTTCCATCAAATAGCCTACCACCTATGTTGAAGCTGCATGTCACTCTGAATGGGTACTTGCCATGCAACAAGAACTTCAAGCACTTACAAACAACTATATATGGTGTCTTTTTGATCTTCCTCCTAACAAGTGAGCTATTGGTTGCAAATGGGTGTTTAATAGGGGTGTGCATTCAATTTTTTTGTTTGGTTTTACACTATTCGGTTTGGATTTTCGGTTTTTGGTTTTGTAAAAGTGTAACCCAATCCGATCCAAAATAAATTTGGTTTGGTTTGGTTTTTCTGTATTCGGTTTGGCTTTTTTCGGTTTGGTTATTCGGTTATGTCAATAATTAATAACATATATAACCAAAGTAATAATATTTAATCCCTTAAATATACTTTTTAATATAAATCATAAGTAAAACTTAAACCACAATACTTATAAGTATACCTATTGTAGATGTAATTCAAACATAAAAGGGAGAAGACATAAGTACCCCCTAGACTATGACCGAAATCCCAGAGACACACCCTAGCTAAATTAAGGTCCTATTACCCCCTTGAACTCATTTTTTTTGTAATTTTGTACACCTTTTGACTTATGTGGCACACCACGCGACTCCACGCAGTATTGGTTTTTTTGGTTTTTTGGTTTTTATCTTTTAAAATCCAAAACCAAACCAAAAAACCAAACAAAGTAATTTATTAATCCAAAACCAATCCAAAAAACCAAAAAAACCAATCCAAATAAAATTTTGGTTTGGTTTGGTTTGGTTATTCGGTTTAATCCGACTATTGCACACCCCTAGTGTTTAAGGTGAATGATAATGCTCTTGGAGAGGTTGAAAGGTACAAGGCTCGACTTGTTGCTAAAGGTTACACACAAGAAGAGGGTTTGGACTATCAGGAAACTTTTTCTCCAATGATTAAAATGGTCACTGTTAGAGCTGTTTTATCTTTGGCTGCTATGAATGGTTGAAGGCTTCACCAAATGGATGTGTTCAATGCATTCCTCCAAGGTGACTTAGAGAAAGATGTTTACATGTTTCAACCTCCTAGCTTTTTAAGCAAGGGGGAGTCAGCCAAAGTCTGTAAGTTACAAAAGTCCCTTTATGGCCTTAAATAGGCTTCCAGGCAGTGGAACGTTAAACTTTCAGAGCCATCATGATTACTCTCTCTTTACTAAAGTAGTTGGATCAGACATTTTTCTAGTCCTAGTTTATGTGAATGATCTCTTGATCATTGGGTCTTCCTCCACTCTTATTTTGGAGACTAAGACACTTCTCAACCACCATTTCAAGATCAAGGACTTGGGGGAGATGAAGTACTTTCTTGGTCTTGAAATTGCCAGAAGCAACAAAGGTATTTCAGTCTGCCAAAGAAAGTTTTGCCTTGATTTGATTTCAGACCTAGGCCTCACAGGTTCAAAACCTGTCAACACTCCACTAGAAGCAAATCACAGACTTACTAGTGTGCTGTATGATGAGAATATAGCTGCTAGCTCAGGAAAAACATTGAATGATGAGCTCTTAAAAGACCCTACTAGTTATCAGAAACTAATTGGGAAGTTACTTTATCTTACAATAACAAGACCTGATATTGCCTATGCAATACAAAACCTCAGTCAATTCATGCATTTGCCTAAGAAGTCTCACATGAAAGTTGCATTAAGGGTGGTTAGATACCTGAAGAATGCCCCTGGCTTAGGAATCATCCTGTCATCATAAGTTTCACATGCACTGACTATTTATTGTAATGCAGATTGGGCTACTTGTCCCATGACAAAGAAATCAGTTAGTGGTTTTGTGGTTAACCTAGGTGATTCATTGATATTTTGGAAATGCAAGAAGCAAAGTACCATATCCAGAAGTTCAGCAGAAGCTGAATACAAAAGCATGGCAAGTGCCACAACAGAGGTAGTTTGGTTGATTGGGTTGTTTGTAGAATTGAATTGGAAGCTAACACTGCCTGTGAAATTGTTTTATGATAGTAAGGCAGCCATACAAATAGCAGCAAATCCTATATACCATGAAAGGACGAAACACATTGAAATTGATTGCCACTTTATTAGAGAAAAGATACAAAAGAGAATGATACATACAGAACATGTAAGGACAGATCACCAATTGGCAGACATCTTGACAAAAGGCCTTGGACACACACAACATGATTTTTTACTATCCAAGTTTGGAGTATTCAACCTGTTTCATACGACTAAGCTTGAGAGGAGTGTGAAGCCAGTTGTCAGTCAAGATATTAGTTAGTAGTTAGTTAGTTAATTGTGTCAGTCGTTAGTTAGAGGTGAGTAGAGTATCTCATTGTAATCTGTATATATACGTATTGGTACATACAATGTAAACAGTGTGAGAGTATGGAATAATAGAGAATGCAATTACTATTTTGCTTTCAATTCCTTTTATCTCCTAATTCTCTATAGCTACAACTTCCATTGAAGAAAACTGTAAGCTATCTCAACATATGTATAGAGAAAAGTTATTGAGACTGTCACCCCCAAAATAAACCCTGTAGTTTGTTGTCTAAATCTAGTCAAAGCTTCATTGCAAGCATCAAATACTGAGTAAAAGCCCCAAAAACAAGAAAATAAGAGATTCCAATGTTCTTCTTCTTTTTGTCATTCATTTTAAATTTGTCATTCCATCCAAATCCCTATTATTCCTTGGTTAACTCATTTTCTATGTGTTAAATATTGAATATTTTATTCTGTTTTTATTTATCCCATTTTTTGATCCATTCTTATTCAATTTGATCATCGATTTGGCACTTCTAATTTTAAAATTTTTTTTTTTAAAAAAAACAGTTGCCTGGCATCTTAAAAGTTTGACCGACTGATTTGAAAAGATTTTATGAAAGACGTGAATGTTGGGGCTCAATGAGACATAGAGAATAAAATTACTTATCTATTCTATATTAACTCAATTTTTGTGATTTTTTATTTAAAATAATTAAATTATTTAAAATTTAAGATGGATGTTTGAATTTGTTTTCATAATTGTCCTTTTGTGACATTTGATGTTTTATAGGACATAAATTTAATAGTTTAGAAAGTTACATTTATGAATTCACAAACGACAATAGTGAAAAATATGGTTCAAATTACGTCTTTGAATATTTTTCCTAATAAGTATGCATTGTTTGATGAATTCAGTTCATATGGAATAGATAAAGTAATAAATTGAAACAAAAAAAAAGATAAGAAACAAGGACATTCTTATTATTTATCATTTTGTTCTATTTTGTGTGAGTTAGTTTAACCTGACACGAAATTTAAGAAAAGAAAAAAAACTTTTAAAACTTCTGGTCTAAAATAAGTAATAAATATTTTGTGGCTATAAATCATTTCTGTAGGGGTAAAATGAATATTTCAAAGTTGAATTGTCACTTGATATAGAAATGTATCATTTTAAAAAACGGACTAAAAATAAAAATAAGTCATAAAAAATGAGATAGAGATTATTTTTTTACTCATCCTTTGGGGCTCGCACTTTTTTTGCTCCCTTGGTGACTGAGGAATGCTTATCATTCTAACAACTCCCCTTAACAAGGCATCTTGTATATCCAGTAAACTCTTGAGATATTCATAAAGAGATCAAGATATGTTTGACTCTTATTGATAATAAAATACTCCAGGAATATCCACATGTTTTTTTCATTAAAAAGGAAATGATCATAGTTTGAGAAATTACGTCAGTATGATTGAGGGTGTGCAAAAATCGAACTGACCGATAAACGAAATCGGAAAAAGTGTTATTGATATATTGTTATTGGGTTCACGGTTTTTTAGTGGTTTTGTAAAAAAAATTATCGGGTTATCAGTTAGGTATTGACTTTTAATATTGATTATTGGATAAATCGATAATCCATTAAGACTTGTTATTAACTACTTTTATTTGTACATAATATATAATCCTTACTAGTTACTATTTTTGTTATTTAGTCTTTAATTCACACTTCACAGTGACTTTGAGTTCACAACTTTACATTATGCAAAACGTCAAAATCTAAAGTAACAACCCTATTCCTCTTAATTTTTCTTTGTATTGCACTTGCATAGTTCTTTTTATGTTTGTCAATATTGTTTCTATTTTATGAGTATTTGTTAAGTTGCATTATTATGTTGTGTCAAATTTATTAGAGAAGTTATATATTTTATAAGTATATTCTTTTTTGGTTAAATTGAAAATCGATAAAAAATATCTTTTTGATTTGGTTATTCGTTTAACATATTTAAAAATAAAAAATGGATAAATCAGACCGATAATACATAAAACTGAAGCAATGCACACGACTCTTGAATATCGAAAAAGTTATAGGAAAAAAGAAGTAAGGAATAAACAGATTTGTATCCACAATTTTTATCAGTAAAATTATGTTACTTTATATTTAGTTGTGATTGTAATTTATTTTTTCATCACTTTAAAATTTATTGCAAAAAAATCGTTCGCTAAAAATAATTAGTTGGCAAATTGAGCTATTAAAATTCTTTAAAAATACCGCTAGATCTATGCTTAAAAAGCGTGCTTAATTTGTCATGATTCTCTCGGACATAAAAAGGGGAAACAATTCGGTGTAAAGCATAATAAAATAGTATAGTCTATAAAATAGGCAGTAGAGGTTAATTAAATCAATTTAATTATGACTCCGGCCCTTCCATAATTTTCGGAAAAAGCATCGTAAATCGTAACAATGAGATTATTACCAGCTTTAAAAACACAATTAAGCAGAGGAATTAAAAAAGAAAAATTAGCCACTTAGAAAAAATGATAAAGAAAAAGGATCATTTTATATATGAAAATGAAAATCAGAAAAGAAAATCAAAATTTTATTAATAGCTTATAAAATCAATTCTACCTTCAAATTATGAAGGTGGCGTAGGATAATCTTAATTACAAAAAGGATTAGTTTATTTTTCACAAAAAAAAATTATTTACTTTTGAATTTTTGAAGAAAGAAAACATTGATATCTTGTTCTAATAAATGAATAAAAAAATGCGGACGGGAAATATCAATTATATTATACAATGGAATCATAGATAGCACAATCAAAGCTTCTACCGATAGTTCGAATAAAAAGTTGAAATTTGATTATTTTAATTTTGTCATTGCTATTATTATCTTCGTTTCAAAATATTTATCGTATTTCAAGAATTAATTATAATAAGTGGGATCAATATATGGTATATATGCATTTATATATGTATTCCACTGAAATAGAAACTATTGCAACTTATGATATTTTCTTTGTATAATATAAGGACCTGTCTATGTTTGTAAAACAAATAATAAGAATAAAATTGAAAACACTCATGATTTAAAGTAAATTTTTCATTATGTTTCCAAATTATTAATAGCCTAAAAGTATCTCTCTACTCAACTCACGAAACTTAGATACACCCCGTGATACGGCATAATAAAAATGGTCTCAAACTCTTATAGAAATATGTGACTCTTCATAAAAAATTGAGAAAAATATTGAAAACACTTCTAAATTTGACGAGAATTTGAGGACACATTTCACTCATGTTATAAAATCGAATGTGTATTTAAATTCAATTAGTCAAATAAAGAAGTATTTTAAGGCTATCAAAATGAAACTAAAGATTTATGGATATTTCAATGCATCTCTCAAAGAATAAGTATATTTAGTTTCTTCCTTTTTTTTTTGATGTTTGATAAATAAACAGTAAATATTAGTATCTAAACATATGACAAACAAACTTTTTTTTTAATTTTAGAACTTTAATAAACTTTACTACCTTTTTCGGTTGAACTTATATTTGTTATTTCATTAATGTAGTAACACACAATTATGATCTTGACAAGCATTACTCAGTCAAACTTGTAATGTTAAAACCAAAAAAGATTGAGAAAGTGAAAGGATTTATCGGTTAAAAAAACAATACTTCTTTTGTTGTGGTTTATATGATTCACTTTTTTATTTTTATCAAATTTAAAAAAAATGTCGCATTGTAATAATTTAACCCTAAAATATTTAATTTATGCTTAATAAAATAATTTATAATTCCCTCAATTCTATCACTTAATTATTTTAAACCACCAAATTTCAATCCAATCTTTTTTCTATCTTAACTTTCGTGTTGTCGAACTAATTCATATAAAAACAGAGAGTACCGCTTTAGCTGTGATAAGGCACAGAGTGCAGGCTCAGAGTGTCAGAGTAATGATGGAACAAGTCACTAAAGCTGAGCCAACATCAAAAGCGACGTCCTTTTTTGTTTTAAAATACCCTCCAAACACACTTGCGAAAAAATCACATTTTCCTCTCTTCTTCTTTTTTCCCCCAAATTTCATCTCACAATGGCTAACTATAGAATGGATTCAGAAGAGGAAGCTTTGTTTCGAAATTCTCCATATCCACTTTACTTCGTTCAAAGTCCATCAACTCTCTCACATGCAAATAGCGGAGAATTATCTCGTCATAACAACATCAACACCAACACCAATAATAATAATATTAACGAATATTCCTCCGGATGTCATGATTCGCCGTTGCCTAGATCGGAAACCGGTCCGTTAGCTCTCTCTCGATACTCCTCGTCCCGTGGATCTAACCACTCCTTTTCGCATCACGAGAAGAAGATTTCATGTGACTCTCTTCAGAGCCACGGGACGGGGATCGATGAGAAGCGTTGTGGTGCAATTTTGTTGGTTAATCATGGGAAAAATGGTAGTAGTGTTCGTGTTAACGATGACGATGATGAGGACGATGACGATAACGATGATTATTATGGGAAAGGAAATTGGATGAGGTTTTTTTCGTTGGGATATTCGGATTCGACATCGTGGATTGTTGTGCAAGTAACATGGAGGCTTATTGTGAGTATGATAGTAGCTTTGGTTGTTTTCTACATTGCCACAAAGCCTCCTTCACCTAAGGTTTCTATTGAGGTAACACTCTTACCTTCTTATTTTTAAATTTTTTAATTATTCGATTCGAGGCGGATCTAGGGTCGTGAGGGTGTTTGTCCGAATCTCCTCGATAAAAAAATCTGATCCTTTATATATAAGTGTAGAAGCTGTCTATACTTAAGTTTCAATTTCAAATCTCAAGCAGTGCATTTTTATTTTTTGAAACATTTTAATGAAAATTCTAAAAACGTAGCTACCAAATTTGTTTTTATTACTACCATTATCTTTTGATCCTTTTTATTTAAAAAGTGAAAAAGACGTAAGATTTCTTGTAAAGGCATTGAAAAGACCTAAGGTCAAAATGCTTGTTGAATGAAGGCCCATTTTATAAAGATTAAGTTCGAAAAGACATGAAGGCCCAAACTCATGTTAGGCTCTCTTTTAAGGAGGCCCAATATGAGGGGCACTAGGCCACAGATAATACTGGATTCTCTTGAGGGAATTTTACATAAATCTCTATTATTAAAAAACTAATAACATTATATTTCTACTCTTTTCTAATTACAAAATTCCTTAAATTTGGTGGAATCCGAATACATTTCAAAACGCTGCGTCTTGATTTCTAATACATCCCTTAACGTCTCGATACATTATGTCTTGATTTCGATACATCATTCAATGTTTTAATCGATACATTAGGCAAAATGATGTATTCATGAATAGGAGATTTTTGTAATCTTTTTAAATAGTAGGAAATTTTAGAGAATATGATAAAATACGTTATCTAGTTACTTTATACATACGTCCAACAAAACTCATAACAATAATATAACTTAAATCATTGCATTTTCATAAATTATAGTTTATATATTCATAATATAACGAATAATGTATATAGTATATACTGAGTATATATCAACAACTATAAGTAGGGAGCTAAATCTCTTTTACCCGCTTGACTAAAAAGATTATAGACGTTTGAACATGAGTTTGTAATTATTGATTTGGTTTACAAAGTTATATATGTTTTTATATATTTAAAAATTCTGTAGCTTGTGAAAATTATCAAACTTCTCTAACTATTATACAGTGTTATATCAAATGAGCAAACTATTGTTCATAAATAAAATATCAGAATATTCTAAGAGCTTTCATAAATAAAATATCAGAATATTCTAAGAGCTTTCATAAATAAAGGGTGCGTTTATATGTTATTGTAAACTTTTAATACACATATTTTTATAAAAGATCCAATGGCCCAAATCCCAATACATAAATAATAGTAGTATTTAATTATTTTTTAAATATAATTCTCTCATATAATACTATAATTTTTTCGTTGAACATTAGTCTTTTTAAAAATAAATTCTATTTTATTAATTTTGAGATTTCAAACAAAATTTTAATTTGAAGTTGAAGTTCTATTTTATTAAAGAGAAAATATATAATTATCCCATTAAAGTAAGACTTGTTTTTTAAAAAGACATTTCAAGTTTGCGGGGGTCTTAGTCCCCCCCCTTAAGCAATTTTAAAGTGTTGTAAATATCTTATTTTTCAGCCACCCTCCATTGCAAGAAAATAAGTGTAATCACGCACCAGTTATTAACTGCCACGTATTAATTTTAATTTTTAATCTTTGTTTTCATTTTTGTTTTTTCTTATTTTATTAACTTCATTTTCTTTTTCTTTTTCTCTTTCTTCTTCTTTCTTCCTTACCCTTCTCTGCTTTTCTTTAGTCCTTCATCACCGGGAATTCTCTACGTAGCCACCTTCTTCGTCAATCCTTCGGAGTAGTCTTCATCACGTCACTATTATAATACCAATTCCATCATTAATATCATCAAATTATTGTTAAATCAAAAATAAAATTACTAACAAATTATAAATTGAAAATTAATAATCACCTCCAATCTACCATTTCCTTTTCAAAATTACAACAATTATGCAGCGGAACTCCATTAAGATGAAGATAATGGAATTCTATAATACTCGCAAATCGAAGAAATTTCTTTATTTACATGCGGGAAAATGCATAAGTACCCCCTAGCCTATGTCCAAAATTTTGAGACACACCTAATCTTTATTAATGTCCTATTATCCTTGAATTTATTTTTTAATTAATTTTTACTACTTTTAGGCCTACGTGGCAATATAAACCAGATAGGTTGAAAGCTTTGTTCAACACGCGCTAGGCTCGACTTTTTCAACTTTCTAAAAAGTAAGCTATCAGTTCAAAAATAGCTTTACACTTCCCAAAATTTTAAAAGTTATCACTTTACGTTTTCAAGTTAACTTTACCAAAAAGGAAGAGAAAGGAACAAGGGAAAGAATATTATCTTCAAAAATTGATTTTAGAAATTTGATTTTCCGACTCATAATTTATTTTTTATGTTGAATTTTGGTACTTTGTGTTCATCGACTCTCTCCTTGTCTTTCCATCTAAAAAATTACAGTTTGTGGCCTCATAGTGAGGACAAGACCAAAATCGTCTTCCGAAATTGCGATCTGACCAAGACGTTTGCATTTGCAATAAGATTCCATGCTTGCATCGCACTTCTGCATTGATCATTGAATCATTCTCATCCATACACAACTTATTCAACTCGGATTTTGTCATAATCCCAACATTTATACATAAAAATTGTGAAAGAAATTTAAATTCAGAACTAATAATCGACATAAAAAGGTGTAAATATAAAGAATATATTAAAAATTTACTTTACCTTTTCGAAGCAAGGAGTTGAATGATAATGGTGGTTTCTTTTTCCAAAGATGGAGAACAATGATAAAGAAGAAGACAATTGAGTTAATATTCATTTTTTTCAAGTTTATTTTAACACGTGGCCAATTTTTATTGGTCAGTACTGTCTAAAAACTGCACCCATGCGCCTAACTTAGGTGAAGTCACGGACTCGGCCTCAAAAAATAAGTTTTGGAGGGTAATAGGATCTTAGTAAAGGTTAGGTGTGTATTATAGATTTTGGGCATAAGTTGGGGGTAGTTATGCATTTTCCCTATACATGCTAAAGAACTACATAACAATTTATTTTTATTATTTTAAAAAAGGAACAATGTTAACAAGGAGGTTTACAATTATTATTATTTTGGAAAAAAATAAGGGCAAAAGAAGAAAAAAGAACAAAGAGAAGCAGAAGACAAGGAAAAAAATGAGTGAAGAAAATGGGTCTTCTAAGTTGAAGAAGATAGAGAAGAGTTAGTTGGTTCTTTTGAAATTTGGGCAAGAAGATAACAAAAATAAAGAATTGAGAAAGTGTAATAAAATAAATAAATAAAAAGAAATTTTTTTAATATTTCTAATAAAATAAATGCTAAAATAAATATTTATTTACTTTTTGGTTCAGCTCACTCTCTGAACTACACTCTACATGCCACGTAGGCATTTAATGGGAAAATAAATTCATTCTAAATAAGAATAAGGAGGTAATAGGACCCCTACAAAATTGAAGTTTATTTTTTAAAAACAAGTCTTCCTTTATTGAGGGTAATTATGTATTTTCTCTTTATTAAATAGTATAAACACATAAATTTCAAATTTAAATTGCATTTTTTTTTCAAATAAAATATCCTTATTACTCAATATAATTGTGGAATTCAACCTCATTTACCACTCATCATTATTTCAATTATTCTTTTTTACTTTTGGTAATGGCATTAACACTATAATGCTAGAATACATAATCATGTTGCTACATAATGATTGATTAAGGGAAGAATTATACTTTTAGTACAGCTTTAAACATGAAATTGATCATGAACATTGAAATAAGTTTGGCATGTATTTATTTCAATTATTCTTTTTTACTTTTGGTAATGGCATTAACACTATAATGCTAGAATCATAATCATGGTGCTACATAATGATTGATGAAGGAAAGAATTATACTTTTAGTACAGATTTAAACATGAAATTGATCATGAACATTGAAACAAGTTTGGCATGTATGTCTGCTACTTTTTTAATTATATAAGATACAAAATAAAATAAATAACTAGTGTGCAGCTTTAATAAAACAGGTTTTGATTTCAAATTGAGGTCTCAAATCCTATGGCCAAACAGACACACACATATATATATATACAAAAAAAAATAAATTTTTTTACCTTATATGTTTATTGTAATTTTTCGATGAAGATATTTCCGATAGACCCCTGATGCTAATGACCGCTGTTGCATTTTGGAGGAGTGCATGTTTAAAGTTGGCCCAAGTTATCGAATCTACATAATGATTTGTGGTGGTTGAAGCTTGATATATTTATTTAAAATAATAATAATAATTTTATTGTATTGTAATGTTTCGATGAAGATATTTCCGATAGATCCCGATGCTAATGACCTCTGTTGCATTTTGGAAGAGTGCCTGTTTAAAGTCGGCCCAACTTGTTGAGTCTACATAATAATTTGTGGTGGTTGAAGCTTGATACCTATTTTTTTTTTAAAAAAATAATTTTATTGTATTGTAATTGTATACTATATTAATTTAAATGTACGAAATAATTGTAGATTGCAGGTGTTCGTGAATTTGGATTAAGAGAAGGAGTAGATGGAACTGGTGTGAACACAAAAATGCTAACATGCAATAGTTCAATGATCTTACAAATTGATAATAAATCTAAGCTCTTTGGGCTTTATATTAATCCCCCTACCATGGAAATGTATTTTGGAAGGGTCCCTTTCATATTAGCACAAGTAAGTTTTTCTCACTTGCACATTTTAATTTCCATTTATATGATATTTTCTTTTTCGAAAAACAATCTTTCTACTTTCAAAAGTAGGGGAGTAAAGCCTAGTACAATCTACTTTTTTTATACCCCATTTGTTGAATTACACTGAATATGTTATTGTTGTTGATTTGTTATGTCTTCTTTATAATACGTTGACTTATTATTATTAGGTCTTTGCAACTTCTATAATCTAACTAATTACTCATAAAAAATAGATCCAAGTGAAATGAATCGGATTCAGATCAACAATTTCATGTTTGTTTGGTCTTTACGTTACGTTTTTAATTCTAATTGAGCTGTTAAAAAATATTTTTTTGTAGATTGACTGAAAATTATATTGTACATTTGGAATCATGACTTTGTCCTTGTTTTTTCTATTTTTCAACGTAAAGTGTCATATGGTTTATTTGGGCTAATTATGGTTGATTTAGTCCAACACTCATTTTACATTAGCTACCAGTGGTTGATCTATAGTGTAACCTTATTATAGATTCATGTGAATTCAGTAACTTTTGCTTATATCATGTAATATCTATTTAAAAATTCGTTAAAACTTATAAAAATATTTGGCTGTCATTTTTGAACAAAGTTAATAATTGTATATAAACCTAAAGGTTATTATACAAATTCATAAATTTCAAATCTTAGATCTTATACAACGACAATCAATAAAACTTAGTATTTCTTTATTCAATGCATATCCTAAAAATCAAAGGGGAGAGGGTGGACAAAATGGACAGATACCCAATTTTGGATCCACCATTTAAGTCATCATATCCATAATATGTAAAATTTTATAAGTTTACCCAACTTGGAACAACTTCTTCAACATGTGATATTGTTGAAGTTCATCTATTTTTCATAAACTTGTCATTTTTATTTGAATTTCAACCATATGTAACTTCTGACATCACATATATTTGATATTGTTGCGAAGTAAAATAGACATGCAAAAACTTTAGGTAAATACATATTAAATAGCGATGTCCAAATAGAATACCCCGCGAACTTAACAATTATCATGTTTGTTAGGGAGAAGAGCTTTATGCAGGGAGCTATGGGCCAACATACTTCAAGCTAAATGTAGGGACAAAGGACAAGGCATTGTATGGGGCAGGAAGAGTTATGCAAGATATGCTTCAATCTGGCAAAGGATTGCCTTTGCTTATACGCGTGCATCTATCTTCAACTTTTCATGTTGTTTGGGGTCTCATCAAACCCAAATTTCATCACCAAATTGAGTGCCTTGTTGTTCTTCATAATACTTATAATAAAAATCATAGGACCCAAAAGTATAATAGCACTTGTTTGTTGATCCCTTCTTAAAAACATTATCACTTTTTTAATTGCAAAAAATGTTGTTGAAGAAGAAGAAGAAATGAAATTGTATTTGTTGTTATTAGGAAGGATTCATTAGTATATAAAATTAATGATTTGTAATTTTGATCTAATGCAAATTTGTTATCCTAATATATAGCATGATTTTCTTCCATTAAATGTTGTCAATTAGTTTCACCTACCTTAATTACTTCATATTTGCATTTAAGTTTTTTTTTTTAATCGTGGATGTATAGTAGATTTGTTAATACGTTATAGTATATTTATATAGTAGTTTCACCGATTTTCTTATAGTTTTGTATTATTGATTGTTGAAGAGTTAGATAAGTTTTGACATAATTAAATTTGATTGTCCCACAACTGTGAGATGATTCACATCGGACCATAATTATTATTATTAAAAAAAAATCCAAAGTTGAACAAGCCAACTATTATTGATGTGGTTTGACTTGTAAATATAAAAACTTGATACCTTTGAATGGATTTAATATTTGAAAACAATCTCGAAATGTATACACCCCTAATCATCATATACAAAATAGCTTGATCATCTATCATGCCTATTTATGTGGCTCCCGACTCTAGTTCTATCATTTGATACTCGATCTGGCTAGACGCCCTTCCCTATGGAGGTTCTGTGTAGGATTTCAATCTGAGATTATATTAAAACAAATAAGACTCTAGGTATAGCGTTGCGTCTAAAATTTTAACTGTCCCTTGTTTAGTATTTTCTCATATATTTCTGCATTATAATTGTTTGCTCCATCTCACTCCGTTAAGTTTTTGTCCTGCCCTGCCTATGTTCTGGCTCATTGTGATCCTCCTATCTATAAAGATTAATGAGATAAATCTATCGATAGCCTCCTAAAATTGACATGAATTTTCACTTAGACATCTTAACTAAACTTTGTTTATTTTAAACGCCTCATGTCATGACCCGCTATATCATTTTTACATTTTTTTAACAATCAATCAAATATGAAAGTTGCGTGTAACACATTCACCGATGACGTGACAAAGTGGTAAATTAAATAAAAATACGTGACATATATATTAAAAATAATTTTTAAATTATAATTTTTTAGTAGAAAAAAGAAGTGACCAATGACTAAATGACATATGGAATAAAAATAACCCAACTTCACCCAGATCATCTTCTCCGCTCTTCCCCACCCACACAACGTCTTCTCCACCTCTACCCACCCTAACCCCAAATTCTTGCCCACCCACATCGTCTTCTCCACCCCTCTCCCACCCCACCCATCGTCTTCTTCAAGATTTGTGATTTAAGAGGAAAAAGTGCTAACAAATTTTAGAACGTATTAGTCATCGAATTCGGCATAGTTTGACGACTGTTCTATCTCGAATAGAATAACAAACACACACTTACTGCTCGATTGAAATTCAAATCCATGACTTTCCGCTGCTCTTTTTCTTTACGACATCATGAATCGTGGGCCTTCTAATGAGTTGAAATTTGTTTTTTTTTTTGTGAAATATCTTTATGTTGAAATTCCTTTTTATTGTTTGTAGCATCATCAAACCTATTTCGGAGTTCAAGTTTTTGAGAGATGGTGACTGAAAAATGGGGAAGAAAAAGAAAGAAAGTAAAATAAAAATGATTAAATTAGTCTCATGCGCTAGTATTCAGTGTATTACACTCACTATGTGATGTCATCAAAAAGTATCAAAATGACATAGCGAGACATGATATGAGGTGTAAAATAAATATAGATATATTAATTTATCTAACTGAAAATTGATGTCAAGTTTAAAAGACCAACGATGAATTCAGCCTAAAATATACTACACAAAAGATGAGATAGTTTTGATGGTGACCATTATTAGTGGGAAAAGATATCAGACCATGGAATAATGACTGATTTATAAATAAATTAATTATACATCAAATGGTGCTGACTGGTTTCTATGTATAATAATTAATAATTAGAAGAAGATATCATTAGGAACAAACTGATGTCTATCTAAGGTATGGGTGGATCATTGGTCAAGTTCAAAAATTGCTTACATATGATTGGTTGAAAATTTATAAGAATGCAAGAAGTTATTGGTAATTAGTTAAAACGATCAGTTCTTATTGGTAAAATTAGGTCATGCTCGTGCGGTTTTTTTATAAAAAAACTCACACCATTAATAATTTAATAGTATCTTTAATAGCCTATTTTTCTTTTTGGCTATTAATATAAGATTAAAGCTTAATTAAATGAAAGTTATTTCAATATTTGTATTTTTCTTTCTCATAAAGAAAATCGAACTTTTTTTCATGTGGAAGTTTGTCTTTATACATTGCTCCTAATTCTCAAAATAATATTGAAATGTGAATCCTTAGGACCAAACCATTGTGAAGCTTCTGTATAAAAACCAGGGACTCCTCTTAATGAAGGCATTCTATTAGATCTAAGAAGTTTTTTCGATCTAAAAAAGTACAAGTACCTTGTGTTAGAATTAAAAAAAATTATGACTCGGATCTTTAGTATCTCTTATTTATTACGTAAATCTAATATTTGAAAGAAGCCTTAAAATCCTTTTCGGCTATCAATGTAGGAATTCATTTTTCCCTTGACAAAACACTGAATGGTTGATGTGAGGTCATACTAATTAAGCTCAAATTGATCCAACTTTCTGGATTAATACTTTCATGGCACCTAACATCCATAATCCATTTAGCCCGAAATAGATACTTTACCCTATGAATTAATCTGCTCAATATGTTAGACGAGTTAGATATTTATGGGTCGAAATTAACATATATAACATATAGAATCAGATTCAAAATTTAAAATTTGTGAGTTTTTATAACTATTTAAAGTTAGAGAAAAAATATTGAGAACACCCCTAAACTTGACGTGAATTAGTAGTTTCATCTTTGAACTATCGACAACCTTAAAAACACCCTTTACTTGACTAACTGAACTTAAATACACACTCAATCTTTCAATGAGTGAAATATACCCCTAATTCTCGCCAATTTTAGGGGTACTTTCAATATTTCTCTCGATTTTTTATTAAGAGTCGCATGCTCCTACAAGAGTCAGAGAGCACTTTCTATGTCATGTTACATATCAGAGATGTACCTAAATTTAGTTAGTCAAGTAGATGGGTGGCTTTAAGGTATCGATAGTTCGGGAATATAACTAATAATTTGCTCCAAGTTTAGAGGTGTTTTCAATACTTATCTGTTAATGCTAATATATTATAATAACTTGGTTCATAGTTAAATATTTATAAATATTTTTAAAAGTATATATAAAATTTAAGCAACAGATGGATTCTGTAAACCCGCGGCCAACAAACTGGATCCGATCAGCACTTATAATTAGGCAGTATATATGTGTCTTTTGCACTCACTAATTTTATTAATTGTGATTAATGGTCATATTATAATTATATGTACTTCCGTGACACGACTAATTAGCTTTACACTATGTATTATATAATAATTCGTGCTTGTGTATAGCACACGCACAAAGCCTAATTTATGCCACAAATATGCTAATTTATATCTTACATGGACAACTTTTGAGTTAAAAAAAAAAAAAAAGATGGAGAAAGATAGTGTCAACCAACTGTATTGCTTTTCAAATTAATTTTTTGGAAGATTAAACAAATAGCAAGAATATGCAATCTAATTTCAAACTTTTTGTGAATATAGTTGAGATTGGTCGCATATTTATATTTATTAGTATCATGATCATATTGTTAGAGTTGGTAAAATTCTCATATTGGTTGAAAAATGGATTGATGGTCTGGTTATATGGATTTGGGCGGTTCTTCTCTCGTGATCTAACTTTTAGGTTGAGTTAGGTCCAAATATCATATTTTTACATAATATCATAGCAAAGTCCATCTCCGTCTGGGCTCCTAGTCCACGTCTCAGAAATATAGAGTACTTGTGCACTCCTCCCCATGATGAGATGAGATGAGATAATTAATGTTCAAAAAAATTAAAAATTGGAAATGAAAAAAGAATATGTGAAGTACGTATTCCATTAACTCCACTAATACCATTAATATAAACAAGACTAAGAACAAGTGATTAATTAAGAGTTTAGTAACAATGATTAAGTCGTTTAGTATTGGTGGATACGTACAAAAGTTTACTGTGACATGACATTGATCGTCCAAGGTGCTAAAACATAGAGTAATATATAGAGAAGATTATAATGTTTTTGGCGGAGACCGTTAGTGGAAATTAAAAGGCAGGCAATATAAATTATACATATCTAATATATGGTAGTGCCGTGGTCATTGATATCCATATATTAATTAATGATATTAAGAAGATATTAATCTTTAACTATAGAATTGATGTCTCCATCGAAAGCATCTATAAAACACATATTTGTGCATGACTATTGGTCACGTCAAAAGAATTCTATTTTTGAAACTCAGGATAATCTGCAACCGCTACAATTTTTGTCACAATTTTTTTGTCTTTTGAATGAGCACTAAAATGAGCATTTTGTGCATACTGCGTAAATCCCTCTAGCAATTAAAACATAAACTATTGAAAAATATTTGTTGTAAAAGATTGAATAGTGGAAGTAGATTCAAAATCAAGACAACACATATAAAGCATAACCTTTTAGACAGCACCTATCTCTAATTTCAATTCTAAAATGGGCACATAATATGTACTTTTATAAAGCAATTTAGTAGCTTTACTTTACACACTACATATTTGTGTGATATATTTATTCATGCTCGTGTATGGCACACGCACCAAGACTTTTTTATGCCACAGAATATGATCTCTTTTATTTTTTAAATTAACATTATGCTATTTAAATCTAGTATAGACAAATTATTAAGATAGTGTCACCCAACTGTATTTTGTTATATATTTACTTTTGGAAATATATTATATTATACTTGTACCAATATGCAGTCTGATTCCAAACTTTTTGTTAGTAGTTGAAATGGTCACGTTATATACTTATAAGTGCCACGATGGATACGTGGCTTGGGTCAAGAATTAGGTCGAGTTTACAGTGAGTTGCATCCTAAATAGCAATTTCAAGTGAAGATGGTTAATAATAGATGGTTGGTAGTAACGATTGATGTGACTTTTAACACTACTTTATTCATAACAATTACGATTACCTTGACTATAACCTCCAATGTTCAACGGACTCCATCATATTGTTAGTCATTATCACCAAATGACCTATATAACAAGCTATGCCAAATAAAAAGTGTACGTAGAACAATTAGTTCATAAGGATCGCGTTTCTATAAACAACCTCCACCAATAATTATTACTACAAACAACCTCCATCTTCATTATAGACCTTGTAGGCTTGCCATCGACAATCATATATAATCATTTGTTTGATCACAAGAATTTTAAGTGAATTATAACATCTGAATGATTTTAAGATTTTTATACAAAATTTGGATAATTTAGACATGTCAATAGCAACAAATAATCTTGTAAAGAAAAAATTACTACATAATTAGACATACTTCACTACCATATATACTATTATTACGTATACTTTCAAAATATTATGTATTTTACCTCTAATTAAGAGTTTTCTACCAAATATTGAGAAAGATAAACTTAGGTACATGTACTTTGCTACTATATACACTAAAATAGGGAGAGAGGTGAGCGAGTTGGGAGAGATACCAGTGAGATTTTCTCATGTATCCCAGATACATGCGAATCAGATTAGATACAAACTAGATACATGTATTATATGTGTCTAGGATACCATATATATGTATAGGAGAGTGGCGAATGAGATGGGAGGTAGGCCAGTGAGATTTTTTGTTATGTATCCCAGATACATGCGATCCACTTTGATACAATGTATCTAGAACAAATTTGACCCCATGTATGCTGAGATAAATGTATCTCAATGTATCTGGACGCACCAAAATCTGGTAAGATACTTAATTTTTACAAACTAGAATGTATCTAAGTAATTAACTCCTAGACTAGTGAAATTTATGTAAGTTTCCTATTAATTGAGTACACGTAATAGACAAGAATAGGAATGATTAGATTCATAACTTGTTGATTAAGAGAAAACAATATTACGAGCCTAAATTAGGATGTGTTCCACTTCTAGAAAGATAGTAATTAATCAATTTTAGTCCTTCAACTGGCTTTATTTAGTGGTCTGAAATCATCCCTTTACCTAAGCCAAAAAGGAGAATCAAGAATGTGCCAAATTAATTTGTGCATAAAATATCCCATATTTTGTTTTCTAAAAAAGGATGGAAGTGCCATGTGAAAACTACTACCATAGGAAAATATTATATTTTTTTAACCCAATGGTTGGGCACCATATTGTTAGATAATTGCAAGGATAAGTTAGTGTTATTATAGGAATGGCAACGAATGGATGTGAATTGCTAAGTGCATCTTTTGTTAATTATCAACTTATGGAAAGATAGCATTTATAGACTGACATATTTGATATATTATATTGGTAATAATCTGGGTCATTACGTGCAATAATCACACTATCTTACCAGATGTTGACATTTCATATTCTCCGTTGGACATAATTATCAATTAAATAGCACTCAAGGTTGTAGCGTAATGGGAAAGTGGTTGAAAATCTTGAACTCTATGTTCAAAATTCAGTAGAGACAAAAAAAATTAAGCGATTCTTCTCATCTATCATAGCCTTATTGAATAGAGTTACCTGATACCCTTTTGTAGGGGTGTATAAAACCGAACCAAATCGTAAATCGAGAAAAAAAACCCGACTAGTGGTTGGTTTGACTTGGTTTGGTATTGGAAAAAAAATCTGACTATATTTGGGTTGGTTTGGTTTTAACCAAAAAAAATCAACCCGAGACCAAACCAACCCGACATTATATATATAATTTTAAAAGTTTATTTTATACATAAAAATATTTACTTTGATATAATTTTTAAATATTTCTTATACTTTTTTCATAGTTTTTTTATCTTTTAATATATTATTATTTCAAGTTTGATTTAGAATTCTAAATGGTTCAATAAAGATTATAGTCCACATATATTGGTAATTATAATAAAGCTTAAATCAAAATTAAATTAATACTAAAGAAAAAAAAATAATCAATTCAACACTAAGAATGACAATAATATTGAATATTTGTTCTATGGTTTTACATTGGTTTATTCAAATACATAATCTAATTTTAATTTCCTTTAATATTAGTCATGTAACTAATACTTATTAAACTTATTTTAGCATGATTTAGTACTTTTAAATTATGATCATTTTCATTATGACTTGTTAATTTGCAGTATTTGTTTTACGCGATTTCATTATTATTATTATTATTTGTTGGATATTTTAGTATCATTACTCATATAATATTTTGTGTTATTTTCTTAAGAAACACCTTAGATAGTTGTATTTTGGTAGGACTAAAGAAATATTTGAAGTACAAGTAAATTATATGTTTGTATGAATACTTTTTCGGAAAAAACTTGAAAATCCGAAAAACCCGAAGTTGAAAAACCCGAGTTTTATTGGTTTGGTTTATAGATTTAAAAATCCGACACAAATGGTTTGGTTTGATATTTGAAAAACCCGAACCAACCAGGCCATGTACACCCTGCCCTTTTGTTGGTAGGAGGTGACAAATATCTTGTGAAATTAGTCGAGTGTGTGAAAGTTGGCCGGACACAACAATCATTAAAAAAAAATTCAATCAAATATAAAATCGGTTCAGGATGAAGAAGCAATGTCACTCAAGCATTATTATCAAATTAACTGCTGCTAAAAATAAGCTCATCTAGTTCTCAAAAACTTTCAATAAACAAAACTCAAATCGAAATAGGGACTTAATCGAAATGATCACGTCAAAAACATCTAAACTATAAAGGTTATGATTTTTTTGCTGCTAGTATATATATTCGATCGATATACATTTGTTCGTGAAACTAAATATACTTTAGTAATCAATTCCGCGTTTTGTATAATACTCAATTCAATGGTAGATATACATTGGTGTAAATAAGTTGGGAAAATACATAATTTTCTCCGAAGTATATATGTCCAATAAACCCCTTACACCTAAATGAGTTTGTGGGTGCGTGATTCTTTACTCATAAGTCATAATTATTTTTGTTTGAAGTAAATCTAATGTTTTTTAAGAACGTAATATCATTATTGTATACAGTACCAATATACATTGCATGCAAATTGATATAGATCGATGTACGTAGAATAAGTATAAGAGCGGGACTTGACCTTACCTCATCATACAACACTTAATGATAAAAAGAAAAAAAAAATCACAAATTTGACTTGATGTAAATATGATTTAAAAGTGTTTTTAATATGATGTCACACTAGTATATTTATTTGTTCACTTTATCAAATGTAACGTAATAATTTAAACTATTTATTTGTTGATCACTTCTTTTAATATTCACGACTTATAGCTAGAGTGACATAGGCATTGGCGCACTTATCATCAGCCGCAGTAGTAGGAGCTAGAAGTTCGAATATGGGTACGATGCAAATTCTATTATATCGCAAAATCATTTATTTATCGTAAATTTAACTAAATCATGGACTTCCAAGTACGGACGTTTATTGATAGGACCACGGAAGAACCAAAATTTATTAAAAGACACTTCTAGTTATAAAAAGACTTCTGGAAGAGTTGTTCATTAAATAAAATTAATTTAGAAAGAATCGAGTTTAGCTTGGACTAATTAATTAGGAGTTTCTGTAGCTTTTAGATAAACTATTATGCTGAGATATTTGCCGATTAAAGAGTAAATTAAGCATATAGAATTACTTAATAAAATTATTTTAACTTAGTTTTTGTATCAATAAAATACTTAATTTATGAATTTTCTTTTACAAAGTCACTCTAGCCAAATTGTCACTTTCAATCATCCAATTAATCTGACTTGACACAATAAACTGATTTCCTATGTCACGTAGACATGAATGCCACACTATAAAATGTGAATAAATAGGTTCAATCATTAAATTTAATTGTTGAACTCATTGTATCTGAAGATTAATAAATACTGAATTCATAATTTTTCACCGGAGTCGATAAAGAAGTTAGGTAAACAAGAGAGAGGACCACCAGGGGACAAGTCTTGGGATTCCTACGTGTGCACCAATTAGCAGGAAAAGTATGATGAGACATAATATCTATATATATATTACAAATATTATAATAAAACACTTGATGTTGACATGGAGTTTTGGAACATCCACTAACCACTATATATAATTCACTTGCAATGTATGCCATGAAGTTTAGTCCTAGTTGTAATTACGTCTAATTTGGCCAATAAATGTGAAAAAACTTACAAAGAATGAGTTACTGAAAGTAAAAAATATATGGCAGAAAGAAACCATTATTTTGTTAGAAATAATCAATCGGTTAATGTTTTATCAATATTTTAAATCCAAAGCTTTAGTTTCAAAATATTATACACTAATTTTCACCCAAAAATACTTTCACATTCTTAATTTGCAATTTTCCTAGAATTACTTTCGGGGTGTGTATGAATTGAGTTGGTTTAGATTTTTTAAATATCAAACTAAATTATTTATGTATAATTTTAAATTTATAAATTAAATCAAATTAATCAAAATTGATTTTTCAATTTTGAGTTTTTTTTAATAAAGTCTACCTATAAAAATATAATTACTTTGTGATTCAGATATTTTTTTTTGGTCATAGCAAGATATAACAACCTAAGGTGTTTCTTAAAAAAAACTTACAAAATATGTAATCAGCTAGTGATGATAATGAACTATTCAATAAAAATAAAATCGCATATAATAAATATTGCATATTATCGATATGGTGCGATTTATCAGTTCTCTTTGTACACCCCTAATTACTCCTATGTCAAAATATCCTCCTTGTTTTGGTATAGATTTTATCAACTTAAATAAAGATTTTCCTTAAGACGCGCTAATCACAAATTGATCTCATGATATGAATTTTGGATCAATGTGGATGAGTAATGCAAAATTCACATAAGGTATGTTATATACATAAGTCATGTTTGGTGGAAATGAGAACTCTTAGCCGCTCATAAATTAAATAAAAGAAAATGATTTTTTCGTAAGTCTTTTATAAATTAAATAGAAGAAAAGAAGAAAATGATTTTTTTTCGTATATCTGCTTATAAATTGAATAGAAAAAAAGAGAGGAGAAACTACATAATTAGACATACTTCACTACAATATATACTACTATTACCTATATTTTCAAAATAGTATTTTATCTTACCAGTAATTAAGAGTTGGAAAAAGGCATAAATTCACCATTTAACTTGTCGCGAAAAGTTAGTTACACGCTTAAACTATCATGACGACCTATTACACACTTATTCTTGATAAAAGTGTAACTAATACCACCGCAGAACTAACGTGGAAATAAAATTAAATAAAAAAGTAAATTTGACGCGTTTGAGTCAAAAATATATTTTTTTGACCCCCACCCCCCTCTATTTCATGCTCATCTTCTCTCATTCTCCTTTAGACTTCTTCTTCATTTTTTTTCTTATCAAAACTCTACAATTCCTCCCTCAATTTTATCATTACTTGAGAATTCTCCACTAATTTGACTCATACTTAATTCAGCAAAGTGATTCACCAAAAAATATAATTTTCTAATCTAAATTTTACACAATCCATTAGCATCAAAAGAACATTAAATAGTCAAACCCTAAATTCCTAAACATTTATTACCAAGAAAAGTTAATTGCTCCCCACCCCCACTTATCAAGATTATCAAGTTTACACAGTGTTGCAAATTTTGATAGAACGAGGTTTTGGGTTCAATGAAGATTTATACATAGCAAAATCAAAATTGACTCGACAATATAAACTTGATCAATATCAAACTAAACTGTTTATTTCAAGGTTCACAACCCATTACCATCAAAAACACTACTAACTAAAAAGAAAATGCAAAATAAACCAATACCAATTAAAGTTCATTTGACCCATATTTGAAAAACCCAAAAGAAAGGAAGCTGTTTAGATAGGGTTAAGCTGAGAAATATAAGTTTAGGACTCAAATTTAATGTCAATGACAATGACAAGTGGGATGAAACCGTATTGAATAATAACTTTGATTTAATTTGCTATCCATGTCCCCCATTTCTTCACAAATTTTCTAACCATCTCTGCTACTCCGTCGATCTTATTTGTCGCAATAGTTTGTTTGGTATGTTTTATAATCAGATGAAAGGATTGAAAATGGAGTCATTCAGGTAAGAAAGAAGAGAGAAAATAAAGACAAAAATGGTGTCATTCAGGTAAGGAATAAGAGAGAACATAGAGGTAAAATGGTTGAAAAAAAAGTGAAAACATGAAGAGGGAAGATAAAGGTAAAATTGGTTAGGAAAAAAAGTGAAAAAAATTAAAAAATTACACGTGTATTTTTGCATAGGATTTGGCAGGCGCGTGCACACAACTCTAGTATGTGTGACTGGTTTTGTACATTAAAAGGTGGTATTAGCTACACTTTTAACAAGAATAAGTGTGTAATAGGTCGCCATGATACTTTAAGCGTGTAACTGACTTTTCGAGATAAGTTCAAGGATGAATTTATGTCTTTTCCCTTAAGAGTTCTTTACCATATATTGAGAAAGATACACTTAGATACATGTATTTTTGCAACCAGATACATTAAAATAAGGAGAGAGAGAGAGAAGAGCGAGATGGCGAGGAGGCGATTGAGATTTTGTTAATTATCCCAAATACATGTGAATCACGCTAGAGACACACATGTGTGTGTGAGAGAGAGAGATTCACATGTATATGTGATACAAGATAAATAGGAGAGTGATGATAGAGATTTGTTATGTATTTCAGATACATGCGAATTCACATGGATACAATGTATCTAAAATAAATTTGACCACATGTATCCTGAGATACATGTATATGGACATATCTGAACGTATCTGGACGCATCAAAATCTAGTAAGATACGTAATATTGCAAATTAGAGTGTATCTAAGTAATTAACTCCTAAACTAGTGAGATTTATGTAAGTTTTCTAAAAAAAAAACCTTTTCATTTCTTGCGTGTAAAAATGAAAATCTCTCATTAAAAAAAATTAAACTTATAAAAGAAATTGTAAATGTCCGACAAAATCAATTCTCTCGCTTAATGTTTGTCAAAATTATATAGAAATAATTTTGAGATAATATTTCTCACTTACATAACAAACACAACAAATTAAGAAACCCGTTTATTTTTTAAAAAAAAATTAACAAAAATATTTTTTTTAAAAACAAGTAGTTTTTAACTTAATTTTTAGTGTTTGGTAAGTAAGAATTTTTTTAATCCCAGATCATTTATAATTAATACTCCATATGTCCCTTTTTATTTGTCCAATTTTGACTTTTTACTTGTCATTTTTAACAAATAGAAAAAGACAATACTTTTTTTAACCTATTATATCCTCAATTTATTTAGAGAGTTAACTGTAGACATTGAAATTTTGTGGGACTCTACAAGACGTGTTCAATTTAAGTTGGGACTCTACATGGTGTTCAATCCCAATTAGAATTATTGGAGGCTACTCAACCCTAAACCCTAGTTCATGCCTATATAAAGGGTACTATATTCCCTTGAAGTTGCATCTCGAATATTCCGCAAATTCAAGGAATATTCACAAATAAATCAATTTCAAACCATCCTAGTTAGAGAAATACGCCACTAACGATCCGCGAATCATGGTTAAATCTTAAGAGAGAGAGAAGAATCAAGGGAGGAACAAATTTGTACCCAAATGTTTATCAATAATTATGTTTCTTCATATTTTATTTGTGATTGCAATTTATTTTCTGTCACTTTAAAATTTGTTCCAAACATTAACATTTTTTAAAAAGATAGAACATATTTAATGAGTAAATTGATTTTGAAATTTTATCAATTAATAGGGGTAAAATGATAAATTCAGTATGTCAATTATTATTTCTATGAGAATGAAATGGTGTGGAAAGTGAGGTGGGCGGCATGAATAAGAAAAAGACAATAAACTTAAAATTTCACTATGTAACTTATTTTTTCTATTTCAAAGAAAAGTTATTTTCTTGATTTTGAGAAATTTAAATATTTTGACCAGAATACTACGCATCACATTCCATCTTAAATTTGAAGCGTGTAAAATTTAAAGCAACTCATATGTGCACGTTTTAACATTCATTAGCCACACACTCACACTCCTCCTACCCTGCTACCCCACCCACACCCCAAGAAATGAAAAGAAGACAAAAATCAACCACAAAACTTATGATAATTCCACTCAAATATCATTTAAAGTAAGAAAAAACACATATTTTTATTAATTGAAAGTATAATGTGTTTAATCAGATATAAGAAGTATTAAAATGAAATTTTATAAAAACTTGAAGGACTAAAAGTGCTACTAAACAAACTTTCTATCTCCTCTATAAATAGGCCATCAAAAATGAAAATTAAATGTCTACAAATTGAAACAAAGAAGCCAGTGGACTAGAAGAGAACTTGTTCACTTGTTTGGCAACTTTCAATCATTTGTACTTTTAACTTCCACATAAAGGTATGTCCAAAACTTCTTAGTTACAACATCAACTTCAAAATTAATTAATCGTTGTTATTTCAAGCTCAATCTATTCACACGTCTTGATAATATTATATTTTCATCCCTTCTTTTGGAAAATATATATGTTGATATTGAACTAACTTTGGTTCCTTTTTATTCATTTCTTTGAATGAGATCATGCACATTGTCAAGTGTATGCCTAATTCTTATATATCCAACAAATCAAACATTCTTTTACATTTTTAGTGTCAAAAGAAAAATAATCTTAAATATTTCAATGAGACTATCAAGCAATTTAATTTCAAGCTTTAAGTGAAGAAGACAAGAAAATTCAAAATTCACTTCTAATCAACCATTAAAAAGAAAAAAAGATGCATTCCCTATCAAAGTGATAAAGTTACTTTCCTTGACTTTGTTCCTGAAAAAGAAGTGGCTATCTACTAATTACTCACTCTATTAGAATTTCGATGACACATTTTTCTTTTTAGTCTATAAAAAAATGATATTAATTTTTCTGTATTTGAATTTAAACTACTTATTTACCATTTGTAAGATTACGTATAGTCTAAATATCTATAAGTTATTTTAACTATCTATAAGTTATTTCTTAAATTCCGTGTCAGTTAAAGTGTTATCACGTTGAGTGTATAAAAGATACGTATAAGGAAGTAGTGCATGATGATGAGGAAAAGTTAGCAACATTAATATAGACCAAATTTCAAACAACATGCATTATCATATGTGTTGTTAGCCGCACGTTGAAAAGTTTGGTCTTTTCTCTACTTTCTGTTAGTTGTTTTGATTACATATTTTTAACAATTTTAGAATGCCACTACTTCCTTAACCTTTTAAAAAAAATACTTAATAATCTTTTTCTTTCTTTTTGGGTTAACAATTGCGTGAGCACAAGTGGAATTCTTTTTGTGATATATAACAATAATTCTAGGGTAAAACACTCTATCGTTTTTCCAACAAATGATAAGGACACTAAGGGTGAGTTTGGTATGAAGGAAAATGTTTTCCATGGAAAATGTTTTCCTAGAAAATGTTTTCCTGGAAAACAAGTTGATTTTTGACTTATTTTCTCATGTTTGGTTGGTGAGTAGAAAATATTTTCCAGAAAAGATTTTTAGTGTTTGATTTATGAATGAAAAATATTTTTGAGAAATATCTTTTATTTTTACTAGAGTAGAAAATAATTTTTGAAATTGAAAATAGTTTTTAAAAACAAACTTAAATTTTTTTGGGGGGTGGGGGTGGTAGGGAGTGGGTGAAAGGGGGGGGGGTCGAGGGTAGGGGTGAAAAATTGAAATTTTGAAGTTGAAAATATTTTTGAAAAACAAACTTAAAATTATTTTTTTTGGGGGGGGGGGGTGGTAGGGGGCTGGGTGGGGGGGGGTTAGGGGTGGGTGGGTGGGGGGCTGGGTAGGAGGTGGGTGGGGAGGTCGAGGGTAGGGTGAAAAAATGAAATTTTGAATTTGTAAATATTTTTTAAAAACAAACTCAATTTTTTTTTGGGGTGGGGGGGTGACCCGAGAAGGGGGTGGGTGATCGAGGATCGGGATGAAAAAATAAAAATTTGAAGTTGAAAATATTTTTTAAAAACAAACTTAAATTTTTTTCTTTTTGAAGGGGGTTGGGGGCTGATAGGGGGGTTGATGTGGGGGGGGGGGGGAGGGGCGAGGGTAGTGGGTAAAAAAATAAAAAAATGAAATTAGAAATATATTTTAAAAACAATTTTAAATATTTTTTTGGGAAGGGGTGGGGGTAGGGGTGAGGGTGGGGTAAAAAAATTGAATTTAAAAACAAGCTTTAAATTATTTTTTATTTTTTTTTGGGGGGGGGGGGGGGTTGGTTAGGGGGTGATTTGAGGGTAGGGACAAAATAAATTAATTTTTTCAACAAAAAAATAATTGTAATTTGAAGTTGGAAGAGACTTTTGGAAAATGTTTTCCTTAAGTTTAGAAAGGAAGTCATTTTCCTTAAATTTGAGGAAAATGAGTTGATTTGGAAAACATTTTCCAAAACATTTAGCCCAACCAAACATGAGAAAATTGGAAAACATTTTCCGGAAAATGTTTTCCTTCATACCAAACACACCCTAAGTCTAAAAGAAAAGAAGATAACCAAAGTATTTCACTTATTATTATTGGTGGAAAAGGAAATATTGGTCGATACTTCCTCCGTCTTTAATTGGTATGAGGTAGTTTAAATCGACACGAAGTTAAAGAAAGAAAGAAAGAAATGCTTTTGAAATTTGTGTTCTGAAATAAGTCATAAATATTAGTGTGACTATACATCATTCTTATTAAGGATAAAATAAGCATTTTAAAAGTTAAATATTATTATAAATATGTCATTCTTTTTTAAACTAACTAAAAAGTAAAGTGAATCATATAAACTAGGACAGAGAAAGTAATTTGAATTACTTATTTCCAAATATTTAAAATTGATTCACTCACTAGGGGGGCATCGGGACATAAAAAATGTAAAAATATGAAAATTGGAATTATTTT
The DNA here is from genome assembly GCF_900185275.1 of Solanum verrucosum. Lineage (NCBI taxonomy): Eukaryota > Viridiplantae > Streptophyta > Magnoliopsida > Solanales > Solanaceae > Solanum > Solanum verrucosum. The sequence goes on from NW_026020264.1 coordinate 2,115,865, forward strand.
GTATTTGATCATCTAATAAGATTGTATAAACATTGAATTTTATTATTCATTTTTATAGTTTTTACAAATTATAAGATCTTCATGTTTATTAAACAAATACGGAAATACAATTTAACAAATCAACTTTAAATTAATCTAATTTCAAATAAGTGATTTCAGCTTTTAACAACTTAAATAACTTTATTTGTTGAATAATGGGATGTCGAATGAGTACAATTAATAAATCTCTTCCTTTTATTTAGAAACCAACAAAAAAAACCTAACAACACTACTTCTGTTAAGACAATGAAAACAAAATATGAAGTACTAACAAACAGGACACCATATATGTACATATATACATACGGTAGGTATATGAGTTAGTGTCAGCATGGATTCAGCGTACGTTACTCTCTCCGTCCAATAATAATTGTCCAACAATACTTGTCAAGTTTAAAATATCAAGAGATAATTTATCTTTTATATCTATTTTACCCTTGCTATTAAATAGTACTATCATCTAACACATTTCTCAGAGCATTAAGTTTAATAAAGTCAAAGGATAAAATAGTACTCCATCTGTCCCTAATTACTTGTCCACTTTTGAAATGACACACCTATTAAGAAAATAATTATTGACATAGTGGGTTTATCATTTTACCCCTATTAATTATGAATTGGATGAATAAAAATTTAAGATTTTCAAAAAGTTCTACCTTTTTTAAAGTAATTAATTGAGGGTATAATAGGTAAAAAAAAATGTCCGTTCTTGATTTGTCAAAATGAACAAGTAACTAGGGACAACTGTAAAAGGAAAAGTGAACAAGTAATTAGGGACAGAGGAAGTAACAGATTGTTTCAGTGTGCCAAGTTGGACAACTATTGTTGAATAGGGAAAATATTTTTCTACTTTAATTTAGGTGATAGTTGATACTGATAAAATTTTAAAAGTTTACTAATTTTTTTTTTATATTTTAAATATTGTACTAATTAAAATACTTTATAATATTTTTTACTTACTTTTTAAATATATAATAAATTTTAAAAATAAGGTACATATTTAAAATAATTTATTTTTTTAAATATCCTTGATTAGAAGTGGCATACCAACGAACAACCACTTGCTTCTGGCCTCTTGTAGTTAGTAGTTAATTAATAATGAGCTCTCTCTAATTCCAATCTCTGTCCCCGGCCAGAGATTGGAACCTTGTACTTGATTTTTGGCCCTAATAATAATAAGCACCTTTTGTCCCAAAATAGTCACCATTTAGTCTAGAGAGGATATATGATGTTTAGTTTATGATTTTTTTTCTTAGGAAATTCACTTAAACCATCTATTTAGAATCTATTAGGCAAAAAAGTTGTGATTCAGAATTCATAAATTTAATTTTTTTGAATCCATCTGTAGTGTGGATCTCACTAAACCACACAAATGTACGCATTTTAGTGCATTAGGGCATGGTCTAGTGAAAAATGAAGTATTTAGAGAAGAATCATGAGGTTTCAGATTCATGTTTTTTCAATAGAAGTAAAAAAAGATTAAAAAATTTATTCTCATCTTCATGAGCTTCGCTGGATAAAATTGCTCGATACTTATGTTTGTTAAGAGATAACACAGAGAAATAATTGAAGTGCATGCGCATAAATTAATTTGGACACCATTAAAATAAATCGTAGGATAAATAACGAAGGTTATCTAAGTGAGCCTTTAACTAGACAAGAAGCTAGCATTCCGTGTCGGTGCATATGAAGAGCCTAAAACTAGAAATTAAATCATATTATTTAGAACTTAAAACAAATACTCTAGCTTTTCGAATCGAGATCGGAATATCAAAAATTTTAATAGCTTGATTCGTTAATTATCTGAACTTTCATCTTACTATTGAGAACTCGATTTTCAACTTGTAATTTCCTCCGCTGTTTCCCTATCCCCTGCCCGTAATTTTTAAAGAAATATTGACCACATTAGTCTTCATAGACCATTTTCCTATTATTATTTTTTTATCGTGAAAAACAAGGCATTCTTTTCTTAAGGTTTAATTTTCCTTGTTGATTATTTCCATGATCTTTCCTCCTTTTTTTTCTTTTGGCCTAAAAATGATACTGCACTTATCTAGTGGAGTACCTATTCTGTACATGGGGTAGTCGATCTCGTTCATAGTATTTTAATGCCAACGAGGATCGAGACTCCTACGTACTGTAAGAATATTTTATATTATCAAATATAATTTAATATGTTATAGCAGGCTACATATCATTTGTCCTATGTTGTTAATAACACATTAATAAAGTCATTTGTAATTATCTTTTAAATAACTTAGTTATAATATTTTAATTATATAGTCAATATATATAACTTAAACTCTATTTAAAGACCGGTCTCTTGAATCGAGAAGGCTTATTTGGAGACGGCACACATGAACAGATATACCTTTCTATGTTGGTTTTGTTGATTCATCATCTAATTCTCTTCATTAATATAAAAATTCTGAAAGAACAGAAAAAATATAGTTTTTAATTTACTGATATGGAAAGGTCTATTTTTTTGTGCAAATTTTGCTTTGTAAACAACTTGGGGAAATAGAACTGAGGCAGGTTCATTCCTGCCTACTTTGTCTGTCCATTCCTATTTGTTCCTTTTAATTCTTTTAAACAAAAAAGAAATAAAATTATAGTCTACAGTATAACACGATCATATGAATTAAGACACAAAAAATAGTTGTGCTTTCAGTTACAAAAGCTACACATTTTTGCTTGATTCTTTAATTATGATTAGTATTTCCTCTAGTCCAATATAAATAAATTATAAGGGTGTGTGTCAAAATAGATTATCAAGGTGTGACACATGTATATATATATATAGTCATTCTTTGAGATTTAAAAATAACTGAAAACTCCATTAAAAAGAAGTGTAATTTTGAAAATATATGCTATATATTTTTTATACATACTTTTCTTTTTACTATGTTTCAAAATGAATAACCCCTTTCTCTTTTTGACAATATTTTACTTTCAGTTTTCCACTATGTTTAAAATCATAAAATTAGAGGACATTTTGATACATTTGATATAACTTTAATTTAGAACTACAAAATTATAAAAAAAAATCTTTTTTATTTTCTTAAATTTTGTGCTAGACAAATTAGGTTATTCTTTTAGTAACGGGAGGGGTATTATTTTGGTCATTACTATTTTGTATTTTTATACAGGAAAAGATGCTTATATTTCCTACCTAGTCCTCCTTTTTTTTTTGTTATAAATAAATGAATTAGAGGAAAATACGTGTCATCAAGATATTACGGAAAAGTACAATAAGTGCATGCCTAGATGCGTTAAACTCACTTATTATCTTCATTAAACTTAACCTATATCTATACAACCATTTTACTACCAGTTTCATTTAATTCTTTGTCCTCAACTTTTATTGAAAACTTAATAGAGAATTTAGTCATACTCTAAATTCATTCACTTGTTAATTTTACTCTCCTCCATTCCTTCCTTCCATCAGGTTCTTTTCAAATTACTCATTCTTTCTATTATTTTCCAAACAATTTGTGACCAAATTTTGAATTTTTGATGATTTTTAGGTGCACTAGCCAACGCGTTTTGCACGATAAGTTATCAAAATCAAGGACTCATGGCTGAAGTTGGCAATGTAGCTTGCACTGAAAGAAGATGGAACATACCAATCTTTGTTTTCTTTGAAGACATTAGGTACATTTTGTCAAATATTTGTTGATTTTTTTTCTCCAAACATTGAATTTTGCTCGGTTTAATCACTTCATGTAATTTGTTTTTCTTGTGGTGTTTAGGAATGTCTTTAAATTCGACGATCTTGGCATGGAAATCCTACGTATCGCGTTCCCTGCAGCTCTTGCATTAGCTGCTGATCCTATTGCTTCTCTCATTGATACAGCATTCATCGGTCATTTAGGTATGTACGTTTAGGATTAAAGTTCAGGTAGTCAATCGAGTGGTATCAAAATTCACCTCAATGTGAACATAGGACTTTTGTATTCACAAAGGACGTGTTAATTTAGTCATGAAAATAGGACAGATACAATCTTCATCAGTATTAGTAAGGACAGCACGCACAGTCACGTTTTTTTGTTTGTTAGAAGTTTAAATCATTAAATGTAAGCATTAATAACTTGACTATTTTGCCCTTACAATTATTTTTTATCATTGCAGGGGCAGTTGAAATTGCAGCAGTAGGAGTTTCAATTGCCATTTTTAATCAAGCCTCTAAAGTCACAATTTTCCCTTTAGTGAACATAACTACTTCATTTGTTGCTGAGGAAGATACTGTTAGAAGAATTAGTGAAAAAGAAGCAAAAGCTGATTTGGAGAAGGGTAAAATGGAGAAGAATGATTCAACAAAACAGCTAATACTAACTGGTGATAATAACAATGACAAGACGGAAACCAAAGAGACTGTGTTAGCACCAGGTATATCTTACGAGTTTAACTTTTATACACTTGACAGTCAATTTTTCATGATAACTAAACAAAATAATGTTACGTTTACAGAATTTAAGACCACAAAATGTGAGTCTTTGGATAATAAAAGTAAAGGCAAACTCAAACATGTGAAGCGACATATTCCATCAGCTTCAACTGCAATTCTCATGGGATGCATTCTTGGCATTCTCCAGACGATTTTCCTTATATTTCTGGCGAAACCAATTTTAAGCTTAATGGGTGTGAAATCTGTAAGTACAACATCATTAGTACATATTAAATTATGTGACCATCTCATCAGAAAGAAAGAGTAACATGGTTTTATTTAACGAAATCATACAGGATTCTCCTATGCTTTCTCCAGCAAAGAAGTATTTGACCTTGAGGGCAATTGGTGCCCCTGCAGTCCTTCTTTCTTTGGCAATGCAAGGCGTTTTTCGCGGTTTCAAGGATACTAGAACTCCGTTATTTGCTACTGGTAAGTAGTATTTACTCTGCTATTGAACCAACAACTACTTAAAATACATCAAATAAAATTAAATTAAGATAATTGCTCCAACTCTTATCGTTATTTTTCTTCAATTGTATCAGTTGCTGGAGATTTGACAAACATAATTTTGGACCCAATCTTTATTTTTGTTTTCCGTTGGGGTGTTAGTGGTGCTGCCATTGCTCATGTTCTTTCTCAGTAAGTCCGTTTTTTGAATCAAAACTAATTTCAAGTTATATAGTCACACAATTTCTAATATCACTCTGTTGTGTTTCCTTTAGGTACTTGATATCGATTATTCTCCTATTTAAATTGATGACAGAAGTTGATCTATTACCTCCTAGCGCGAAAGATCTGCAGTTCAGCAAATTTCTCAAGAATGGTAAGTAAATGATAGAAGGCGAAAAAGGGCATATAATTATAATATACATACATGTATTCTTAAGATACTGAAACGACTATCATTACTGGTACCAAATCAACAACGATTCATAAGTACGTTAATTAAGTTGATAAACGTTGATTGCTGTAGGATTTTGGTTACTAGCAAGGGTGATAGCTGTTACATTTTGTGTGACATTGGCTGCATCGTTGGCTGCACGATTAGGCACAACACAGATGGCTGCATTTCAAGTTTGCTTACAAATCTGGCTAACATCATCTCTGCTTGCTGATGGATTAGCTGTAGCAGGACAGGTAAAAAAACACACCAACTACACATTTAGGCAATAATAATGTCACTATTAAGTAGAAATGAGACTTCTAATTATCGCGGTTTTCTTCTTTTCCAGGCAATACTTGCTTCTTCATTTGCTGGGAACGACTTCCAAAAGGCAAAGGCTGCAGGAGTTCGAGTCCTACAGGTACTGTTCAATAAGTTTGGCTTTAGGCTACTAATTTTATAAAACGCGCCTTATATAGTGATACTGATAAATTTTCTCATTATGCAGATGGGATTAGTGTTGGGATTCGGACTTGCTATAGTCGTTGCAATTGGGTTATACTTCGGATCAGGAGTCTTTTCAAAGGACAAAAATGTTATCCGTTTCATAATCATTGCCATCCCGGTACAATTCAATAAACATTTTTTCCGATTCTTTTAATTTTCTTTCAGTATTATTAACTTATTTTTCAATCGATCAGTTTGTTGCTGGTACACAACCAATCAATTCAGTGGCATTTGTGTTAGATGGTGTCAACTTTGGAGCAAATGATTTTGCATACTCTGCATATTCCATGGTTAGTTAGTTAGTTTAGACAACTAATTTACCTTTTGAATTTAATTACCGCTTTAATTAATGTAAGTAATTTTTATGTAGGTTTTGGTTGGTGCACTAACTATAACCTGTGAGTTTGTCCTTTCAAAAACCAATGGCTACATTGGTATATGGATTGCTTTAGCCATATTCATGGTCCTGCGTACATTTGCCGGTTTATGGAGGTAATCTGTCATTCGTTACCTGAAAAAATAAAATCATAATAAGATACAAACTTAATTGACTCGATATTGATTACAGGATGGGGACAGGAACAGGACCATGGCGTTTTCTGCGGGTTCCACCGATGTCAGCAGAAGTCAAGTCATAGAGTTGCTAGAGCACTTATGTGACTATATATATTATTCCATCTATTATTTTCCTTGGGAGTTATAATTATTTTCCTTGCGTATAGGGTAAAAATTCTACAGAATTTTTTACTCATATATATGTTACTATAATTTAATAATAATATATAGTGATGTCATTTTCATATGATTTTGACATTTTTGTAATGGAATATGGCTAGCAGCTAGATATATATATGTAGAATATATCTTGGCATATAAACTTTGAAATGTTTTTGGTGTGATATATTCATGAGTCATGACATAATGTCCTTGAATTTTCTTTTTTTTGTTGTTGCTGAAAACAAAATTTCCTCCTTAGTTCATCCGTGAAAATGAATCTCCAAATAAAATTGGAAATTGACTTTTTCTCTGAAGTTGAACTCAAAAAAATACGTTTGGTCCTAAAATTTTGAAAGAATTATCAAGAACAACTTTAATTTATAATGGTCAAATACAACTTCAACTTTCAAATATAATTTTTCACTGATTTATTTTTTTCAGATTTCACCAATATCCTAGATAATTCACGTTATCGAACATCTCTAGTCAAAATAAGTCTGTAAACTCCATGTCTTTTTCCTTGTAATTAGTCATGCATTTATTTATGGAATTTTTACAAAAAATTATAGTTTGATGCAATATATCACATTTACGTACTTAATATTTTCACATAACACCTATATAGCCTCTCTTTTTTTTCTTTTCAACAAATACTTGTACAATATTATGTATTTAATATACACCACGTATAAATCATGTACAAGATATGTTTTTACACTTTCACATTATAATAGTACTTTATTTTAAAAAATTGTGTTTCGTCTCCAATAAACTTTAACTACGAACCTCCAATAAATGGATCAAATCTTTTTCAAATATCTTCAAATTTAACTACACATGTCGCGCGAACGAACCACAACACAAATTTATTTTTAAAAATCTTAAAATTCAAATCACAAATAAAGTTCATCAAGAACATGTTCACAATGCCTACATTATTTTCTCCGAAGGTTCACACAGGTAATTTTCCCTTTATTTATTGTATACTTTGAGAGGATTGATCATTATAATAAATGGAGTATAGTTTAAAGCTGGCTAATCAATAATTTCTGACTAGAGTCGTTACTAATGTCGTCGATAATACAGGATGCCAGCTATATCAAGTCCACATTCATATGAAAAGATATATAGTAATATTATTTTATTTATTTTTATTTCCATTGTTGATCGGGAGCCTACATTGGAGTCTTGACTAAATTTGAATCGCGGACTGTAGAATTCATTTGGGGATAACGCTCCCAATAAGATTTGCTCCATACGCAGAGCTTGAATCCAAGACCTCTGGTTAAGGTGAAACAGTAATATTATTTTTCTATGATTATTGATGTTGATTCATGATATAGAAGCTGAAAGAATTAATAAAAATAATGGAAAAGGGTCAAAAATACCCTTAAACTATTCGAAATAGTTCATATTTACCCTTAAACTATATTTTGGCTCAAAACTACCCTTTCCGTCAAACTACTGGATCAAAAATGCCCTACTTATTAACGGAAGTTGTTAAATGCCAAAATTCTACCATGTGGATGCCACATTGCACGCCAATAGGGTTCCACTGCCACATAGACTAAATCCCTAAATCTTAATTACTCTTTTTTCCCCCTCATTTCATTATTTTCCAGAAACGATTACACCCCTTCTCCCTCATTTCGCGGCTAGGGTTTCACAGTTTTCTTCGTCGCTGGGTTTCAAAGTGGATATTCGTGGTTGTAGGTTAGTAAATCTTTTTTCTTATTTTATTATGTTTACAACCACGAATATCCACTTTGACACCCAACCCCGAAGAAAGTTATAAAACCCTAGCTGCGAAATGAGGGGAAAGTTGTGAAATTCTAACTATCATGCTTTGAAATCGTAAACATAATAAAATAAGAAAAAATATTTACTAACCTACAACCACGAATATCCACTTTGAACTCCTGCCCCGAAGAAAGCTATGAAACCCTAGCCGCAAAACGAGGGGAAAGTTGTGAAATCCTAACTATCATGCTTTGAAATCGAAAACATAATAAAATAAGAAAAAAGATTTACTAACCTACAACCACGGATATCCACTTTGAAACCCAGCCACGAAGAAAACTATGAAACCCTAGCCGCGAAATGAGGGAGAAAGGGTGAAATTGTTTCTGGAAAATAATGAAATGAGGGGGGAAAAGAGTAATTAGGATTTAGGGATTTAGTCTATGTGGCAGTGGAACCCTATTGGCATGCAATGTGGCATCCACATGGCATTTAACAACTTCCGTTAATAAGAAGGGTACTTTTGACCCAATAGTTTGACGGGAAGGATAGTTTTGAGCCGAAATATAATTTAAGGGTAAATATGAGCTATTTCGGATAGTTTAAGGGTATTTTTGACCTTTTTCCGTTTATATGTGGCAGTGGAACCCTATTGGCGTGCAATGTGGCATCCACATGGCATTTAACAATTTTCGTTAATAAGAAGGGCACTTTTGACCCAATGGTTTGACGGGAAAGATAGTTTTGAACCGAAATATAGTTTAAGGGTAAATATGATCTATTTCGGATAGTTTAACGGTATTTTTTGACCCTTTTCCATTAAAAAAAAAACTACTCACATGTATAGTATATAGTTGACTGATGAGGTAGTTTTTGACATGGGGTCAATATATGTATATATATTGTGTTTGTCACATGTATATATATAGTCATATATATACTAGGGTAATTTGGAACTGAGGCAGGCTCATTCTCGTAACATATATGCATGCAAATTTGGACCATGCCAATTTATTTATATTAATTATTATTTGAAAATGTACGATAACAAAGGAATTAGTGAAAGTTACGGTCATATATAAGTTGTTTGACGTAATATAACGACAGTTTAGGGCTAAATAATAAATAGAGTTTTAAATACATATGTGGTTCACAGGACAAGCTTATTAGGTAAATTTTCGCAGAACTATGACGTTCATCGTCAATTTAATTTGCTTAGACTTATCGGCTATATAAGTATGATCGTACATTACTCTAATCACTTATATAACTTTTTTTTGGGTTATGGACCGGCCAGGCATTTCTACTTCTTGTAGTTTAGTTAAAACTTTTTCCCTCCATTCGTTTTTTAGTTGTCATGTATGTTTTTCGAGAGTTAATTTTATTAGAAAACTTTAAAGAATTCACCTAAGATCACAAGTAAACATTAGAGAGATATTAATATAGAAGAATGATAGAAACACTAACATTGTTCCATTGCAGTAAATACAACAACTTGATTGAAGAAGGCTTGATCTTCTAAGTATGGATACTGCTCTTGTTTAATGTTCTTTTCTGAGCTGGAGAGAAAAAGAAAAAATATATCTTCTGAATAAACCTTTTAAAGTATTCTAAAGTGCCGTTTCAAGAAAGGTTTAGGAAAGGTGTATTTTCATCTTGAAAAAGTACCTTTTCACATTTAAATGGTATCTTTTCAATAAGTCTCCATCAAACTTAAGAAAAGGTCTATGTGTTTCAACATATCTAAATAATAAACCCTATACTGATAGATATTTATTTTTAAAGTCCCAAACTTTAATACACTATAAGATCATACAAAGGGCTACTTTAAGGATAGCATATTTGTAGAAATCTCACGTCTAGGACTAGAGAAATCAAGGATTGTATTAATGATTATAATGTTGAGTTACAAAGCTCCTTATATAGGAGAAGAGTCATATTCTAGTTATACTAGGAATCCTACTACAAACACAATTATTTACATGAGAAGTATTGTATTATAACTCAAATACCATATCCTAGTCGACTCCTATAATATACAGTAGCTTAGTCGTACATAACTTAGAATTTAGTAATCTAGTCCTAGTATGACTCTAACTCTAACTTGTCAGCCTGCTTCAATGGACCTATTCCTTCAACATGTTCCATCAGTCTTCAAACTTCCTTCAACAATATGGTCTACGTATAAAATATTAATATATGAGTCCACAAAATAGAAATTACTAACAATCTCCACTTAGACTACATATATTTCTAAAGAATCATTCATAGATGAACTTTGTTGTGCACAAACTTTTGTTATCTTAATTTAAATATCTCAAAACAATTTGATCCATCGATAATACCAATATTGGATCAAAGCAGTTTTCCTAACATATATTCGTAACTAATCCCATTAATGGTCGCTACAAGAAAAATGGGAATTACATGGAAATTTTTCTGGGGATTATGTATGAAAATTCGCAGGAAAATAAGCTTCCTGCGGATTTTCCTATAAAAAAGAATCTGGAGGTAAAACCTTCGTAGGTAATTATTTCCTGTGAATTTCAAAATCCCCAACTAATTTACATAGGGATTTAAATTCCGCAGGTAAATTACTTGCGAATTTTCTTACAAAATATACAAAAGATAAAAATGAATTTTCTTACCAATTTATTCGCAAGTAAAGCCGCAGGAAGATATTCAAATAAATTTCTTTAAATAATATTATTATTATCTCCTATTTATTTATTTATTTTATTATTCATTGAACCCCCTAGACACATATATACCTACCCATTCATATTTCTCACACAACCACCCACCCATTGAACAATTTCATAAGTGCCCAATCCCCCATGAAATTCAATTTAATTGCCCTTCTAATGCAACCTCCCCATGAGATTCCATTCCCACTCAATTATAATTGCTCCTTGAAATTTCATTCTACCAAAATTCAAGTTATAGCATTATAAATGCAAAAATTTTGGTGTCTTTTTTCGATGTGGTACAAAAGATACCATGACACTACTACACTAATTTTTTTGTGTCTTTCTCCAATTTGATTAATTTTTAAAGCAAAATTTAATTAATTCAATTGAGTATTTAAAATATCATTTAGATATTCATAAATTCTACAAAAGTACTCTTAATTCATCTCATATCAATATGGTAATAAAATATATCTTAAACATTGGCTAAAGTTCATGTAATTTGACTCTTAAAAAGTGAAACATGACAATTATTTATATATTTAAAATAAATCACTACCACCCAACATTAATGAAAATTTTATATTTACACTTCCTATGAGATAATGTCTATAACTAAGCATACTAAACATAGACAAAGTTTAAACTATACTTACAAAGTTTTTATAAATAAATAATTGAAAATATAAATAAATTTATAAGTTTAAAGTGCAAGAAAGTTATAATCAATAATTGATAGTATATCTTATTAGGTATTTGTAGTATTTTTAATTTTAGTTTATATTTTAATAACTATATTTTAACATACTTAATTATATATTTGCAAATAATATCATTTAATAACTTACTATATATAGAGAAATTATGTCATTTTTAATGCTTATAAAAAATATCAATTGGATATACAAGTAAAGTTTATTTATTTTTCATTTAATATAATTTTATCAATGAAGGGTAATTAAACTTCATATTAATAGTGTATATCATCGAATTTTTCTATACTTTAATCTAATGCTTGACTTATTCAATAATACAAAATTTAATATAAATAATATTAAATCAATTTTAATTACATTTATGATAGTTATTTTTCTATTGGGTAAATAACTAGTCATATAATTTTAATTCTTTCTATCTTTTAAATTGAAAAAAAAAATAAGAAAAAAAACCGCATCATTAATTTTTTTGTGATAAGTTAAAAATATTGAAAATGACATTTGTAATAATGTTCCAACACCGTATTAGATTGATATTATTGTATAATAATTTATTTAATCTAGAAGTAGAGCAAATATTTAACAATAAAATTCATTCTAATGTCATTGATATTTTTTATATTATTGTAATTTTTTATTTGGTTAAATATATTTTAAAGAAAATATTCTACGAAGTTTTCAAATAAAACAAGTTCTTAGATTCAAAAAAAAAAAAAAAACTTCCAGTTAAATTATATTTAAAAAAGTTCAAGTATGCATTCCTCAAAAAATCTCATTTCAAATTCACAATAATAAAATCCCCAAGTGATTCTACAAGTAAAAAAATTTCCAAGTAAATCCTCAAGAAATAAATTCCCAACAAAATTCGTAGAACATAAATCCCCAGGTAATACACATATAAAATTATTTCTAAATATTTTTTTAAGTAATTATTTCTAACTGGATCGGCAAATAAGTTTATTTGGGAATTTTCTTTCAAACAAATTAAAAAATAGTTTTTTTTTCATTACTTGAGAATTTACCTATGAAAATTGTACTGGCAAATTATTTCCCCCAAATAATTCCCTAGGTAATAATTTTGCGAAAATGGCGCCAAATTTACCTACCAATTTTTCTGGGGAAATATTTTTCGCAGGTAAAAAGTTCAGAATTTAGAAATTTCTTAATTTCGCATAAAAACTTGTATTAAATTTCTGCGAAAATAACCCACAATTAAAATCTCTAGGTAATTTACAAATTTCTACTAGTGGTCACAAGTATCTACAATATCAATGACATAGATCAAATACAGAAATTACATGTAAAACGATCTAAATGAACTCTATTTCTAACTAGTCCTACATTATGACTTTAAAGTCCAAAATCACTTTCTTATACCTTATGCAAAACAACAATAGAAAGTTTAAGTTCTTTATTTTTCAGAGTTATCAATAAACACATGAAATTCATAAATCTCATAAAATTTCAATTTGTATAGAAAATAACTTTAACATGTCAAAATCATTAATAAAATGTCAAACTCTCTCTAAAGTGACTCATCATCAAATCTGACAACACCCATATGAGCCACATGCCCATGAAACACTTTAGGTGACAAATCTTTCGTGAGCGGATCCACAATCATTAAGTTTGTACTAATATGATATCAATTGACATAAGACGACTCACAACAAGAAATTTGATGTCAATTTAGAGAAATACTACAACTTCCATTTTCAATAGAACAAGTATATTCAGATTTTTCAAACATGAAATAGAATTTAAGTTTCGTCTAAATGACAATACAACAAATATTTTCTCTGATTGCAAATAAAAATCAGTATCTAATAAAATTCTAAAGACACTAATAGCCTCCACAGCTGCCTTATTTCCATTGCCCACATAGATATATCTTTCAACATCAATTGACATTCGATTCCTTAGGCAATCATTTCTTTTCATGCTAAGCAGCATACTTGGAACACTCTTTCTACATGTGACAAAGTTTCTTATAGAAGAAGTAGGGCTTTTAATTCTGTAACATCCCGCAACTAGAAAGAGTTAGAATTAGAAAGACTCATTTTTGGAAAGAATGAAAATCTGGAAAATTGACAAAAATTAAATTAAGTATGAGTTTTGGGTCAACTTCAAACAACCATAACTTCTAGCTCAGGATGAGTTAGGTGTGCTACAAGATGTTGTAGAAAATATCTTTGAATTATCTTTCCAACTCCATCGAGTTTTCTCAGTTTCGAGTTCGTATAAGTGAGATATTCTCATTTGAAGTTGGGCTACCAGGATATATAAGGATAGTCAAAACTGGATTTTTGAAGGGCATTATTGTCTTTTCACCACTCAATTAATTAATTTCATTTTTGGTAATTAAGTTGGGGTCTAAACTGAATGGATTCAGTTTACATTTTTGAAAACTAAGTTAGGGTTTTGAGAGGAGAGAAAAGAAGAGGAGAAAAGAGGAGAAGAAGCAAGGAATTGTCAAGTTCTTGAAGCTAAGATTGTGGATTTCGTCAAGGGGTGATCCCTACGAGGTATGTGAGTTCACACAACATTGGTTTCGTTCACCCATGAGCCAAACATGTTTAATTCAGCTTGAATTCGTCCTAAAAAGTTGAAAGTTTGAATGTTCTTGATGTATGTTTCTTGAATTTACCTTCGTTCTTGAATTGGGATGAGATTGAGGAGTTTCTTGAGATTATAGAGTGGATTATTAGAGTTGTTTGAGTTAGATTCTTGTGTACATATATTGGGTATATGAATCTAAAGAGAATTGGAGAAACGGAATCGAATTTAGGTGAATTGGGGTTAGAAAACGAAAAAGGAAAAAGTCGGGCAAATCTGGTTCCCCAGTCCGCGTCGCGAACTTGCCCTAGTATTTCAGAGAAATCTCTCCCACGTCGCGAAGTGGTCACAGACTGTTTTGTCTCAAAATTTATTTTGCAACTAAATAATTAATGCATCTCCGCGTCGCGAACTTGCTTCCAGGCAATGATTTCTTGATCGTTTCTCATGTTTAACTATCTAAAAACACTCTTAAACCTCATGAGATCTTTCCTATCACAAATCTCAATCCTTGAATCCATAAATTCAAATTCAAGAAAAGTTAAGAGTCAAGTCCAGAGAAGTTTATAGAGTTTTCCAAAAGTCTTTTACAAACGTTTTAACTTTGTTTTAAGACTTGAGTTTTGAGTTGAGTAAAGAGTAAGGATTGAAGTTCATTTCTTCAAAAGAGTATATGAGGACTATGTATTCCCAAAGAGTAAAGTATTTTCACATTTAAACAAGAAAGAAAACCTTGATTTCCAAAAGAGCCTTTGAGCTAGTTTTCAATAAAGAGTAAATGCTTTCACAATTAAGCAAGAGAGGAAACTTTGATTTCCAATAGGAGTCTTTGAGCTAAGTTTTGAGCAATTATCTCAAACCACAGAAAAAAGTATGTTTTTAAACATAAGAGCAAGTATTATATTTTGGGAGTAGTATTGAGCACCGATGTGAAGGAGTGTTCAGACAACTCTCGGCCCCTATAAACTATGTAGCCATCATGGGTAGAAAAAGGTCATACTTTTTAGATGATTCCTTAGTGCTTTTTAGCATAGACTAGTGGATCCACTTAGTAGTCAGGTTCTATACCCTCGATAGGTATATGACGCCCCTGACAGCGTGAGGCAAAATATTATATCATCACAATAGCTCTTAAGTGATAGTTATCGGTTAGAGAAACTCCCACAGCAGTATTATTTTGTATTTTTATATACATTCCAGAGTTTATATTGTATTTTTGTATGCATCCAGAGTTACTATTGTATTTCTAAATACTCAGAGTTGTTAGAAATATTTTTAAAAGTTTTTCTTTATATTGCACTTGTTTGTACTGCTTTATATTGAAATGAGTTAAGTTCAGTTGAGACTAGGTTTGTTCTTCAGTTCCTTTCAAGCTTATGTCTTGTTTTAGCATTCCCTTCGCATGCTCGTACATTCAATGTATTGATGTCATTTGGTCTGCATCTTCTTATGATGCAGATACAGGTAATCATGATCAACATCTAGCGTTTCATTGATATAATTGAGCATTCAGAGTTTTGTGGTGAGCCTCCTTACTTTTCAGAGGATCATTTTTATTGCTTTCAGTATGTTTAATTCATTAGGATGTCGTGGGTATTGTTTCGACGTCCATCTCAGTTATTAGAGGCTTTATACACAATCAGATGTTAGTTCTTTGGTCTTTTCATTTTTCTTCTATTATGTTGAGACTTGAGTTGCCACTTTGGCCAGTGAATGTTATTTTAATACATTCTCAATTATCTTTTAGCTTTAAGTTTAATTTTAAAGTACAATTATGATTGAGTTATGTCTTCCGCTGAGTAAGTAAGTCTGGCCAAGGATTCGCTTGGGGCCAGTAATGGTTATCGAGTGCCAATACCGCCCAGGGTATAGGCTCGAGCATGATAAACTTGGTATCAGAGCATAGAGTTCTGGATGTCCTAGGGATTCTATGAAGCCGTGTCTGTAGAGTCCTAGTTATCGGTGTGAAGTGCGCCACATCTATAATTAAGAGGTTGAAACATTTAGGAACTATCTTACTTCTTTCATATTCATTTCTTGTGATAAAGTTTTCTCTAAAAGTTTCTTCTAACTCGTATTTGCACGTGTCTTTAAGATCATGCCTCTACGAAGAGCTGTTAGAGGTCGTCCGGCTAGAAGAAATGTTAAACCACAGGAACAAGGGGTACCTAATGCACCAGAAGTGCAACCCCAAGAAGATGTCACCAATGCTGAGTTCCGTGAGGCTATCCGGATATTGAGCCAAGTTGTGACCAATCAAGCTGGGCAATAGAGAGGGAATTTATAGGAAGTGGTTGATACTTCAAGCATCCGTGAGTTCTTGAGGATGAACCCACCAAGTTTCATAGGTTCAAGTGTTACTGAGGATCCATAGAATTTTGTTGAAGAGCTTCATAATGTTTTTGAAATCATGCATGTTGCTGATACTGAGAGGGTGGAACTAGCTGCATACCAAATGAACGGTGTCGCTAGGATTTGGTTTGACCAATAGAAGAAGAACTGAGTTGAAGGAGCACCACCTGTGAGTTAGGATTATTTTGAGGAGGCCTTTTTGGGGCGTTTATTTTCCCGAGAACTGAAAAAAGATAAGGTACGAGAGTTCCTCACTCTCAAATAGGATTCTTTGAGCGTTCATGAGTACAGTCTGAAATTTACACAGCTTTTCCGCTATGCTCCAAAGATGGTTACTGACATGAAGAGTAGGATGAGTTTATTCGTTGTTGTGTTGTCTCGCCTATCAAGCAAGGAAGGCAACACAGTTATGCTGATAGGGGATATGGACATAGCAAGGCTAATGATACATGTGCAACAAGTTGAGGAGGACAAGTTGATGGATAGAGAAGAGTTTAAGAATAAGAGGGCTAAGACATCAAGGAATGAGTCCGGGCAGCAGAAGAGTAATGTCAACCGGTGTTCCTTCTAATAGAAACAAAGAGACATGCTTCATCATTTATTAGTGCACTTGCACCAAAGAACAGAAGTGAATACAATAGTCAGAATTTCAGAGCTAAACCTGCTTATTCTCAGGGTAGTATGACACAAGATGATATGTCGTGATGGTTCCACCGGTTGCTTCAAGTGTGGCCAGAATAGTCATTTTATTTGAGAGTGTCCAAAGAACAAGCAGGGAAATGGTAATGGGAGAAATAGAGCCCAGTCTTCTTCAGTTTCTCCACCACACAGAGCTGCATCTCGAGGAGTAACTTCACAGGCAGGCGAAGGAGGAAACCGTCTTTATGCTATCAATAGTCACCAAGAGCAAAAGGATTCGCAGAAGGGTAATGTCAATCAGTCATTCATGTTTAGCATAAAATGAGTTTCCATGATTTACATGTTCATCATGTTGTTGTGCATTTTAGTATGATGATGGCATATTTGAATTCATGAGATAATTTGATGAACATACTTTGTTATGTTTTTGATGAGTTGGCATATTGGCTCTATAATGTTGTGTTGAGCTTGCTTTTGGTTGGAAAAGGTAGTTCCTCATATGATTATATGATTAATGATGTTAAGAAGTGTTTGTATGGGCTCACTCCCAAGGGGGAGATGGTGTGTCGAGCTAACATTATGGTTATGTGCTTATGTATTACCATGACTGCTTTATATAATCCATATTCATGAAAAACTTATTTTTTGAAAGAAAATGAGTTTATGTGAATTGTTCTCCTCATGTTGTAGTGCTTTGAGTAAGAGGTGCCTATTGTACTTCATGAGAAGAATATATGAGCATGCTTTAGTTTGGAGTTGAGAAATTCCTCCTCGAATGAAGTGTTTTTTTTAGAGTAAATTGCATATGAGCTCTATGAGAGTATGTTGAGCATATTATAACTAGGAAATGGTAATTCTTCCTTGAACATGACTAGTTATGAGAATGTCATGCATAAATGGGTTGTTAGACGTAGTTCATACTTCTCTGTGTTGCATTGAGTGTATTGCGATGGAGTGATGTTTCCTCCTTGTTTATGTGCACTCAAATGTTTCTTGCCTGATGGGCTGCTAGTCTTGAGTCTTTAATTTCAAAAGGTGTTTTAGAAATGTCATTCGAGGAAGAATGTTCCCAAGGGGGAGATAATGTGACAACCCGAAAAACTAGTAGGTGGAACTAGAGCCTTACAAGTGTGTTGTTGAGTTTGATGTGGGGTTTAGAAGTGTAAAGTGGCTTCCCGTTCTTAGAATGAGGGTTATAGCGGTTAAACATCAAGGTAAAGCTCCTCAAGGACCAACCAAGGGTCCTTGAGAAGGACCCTAAAGTCTAACCCCAAGGCTGCCCCAAAGAAACCAAAAACTACCAAATTTCATGACCCACGGATGGGACCTACGGGACGTAGGTCCTACCATGCCTCGTGGGGAGGCTTCGTGAGTCAAGACCTCAAGTGTGAAGTTGCAGACCCCACATACGGACCTGCAGGACGGGGCGTCAATGCACTCACGATTCGTAGGTCAGAGGGCGTGGATTGCATTTGCAATTTGCCTCCTTCATGGTCTAGACTAGGACTTTTTAAGTGATTCATTTTTAATTAGTTTTAAGTAGGGGTCATTTAATATAATCTTTGTACTTATATATATATATATATATATATATATATATATATATAACTATTTTATGTCATTAAACACCCTATTAACTCATTATATCTCAGGACCCCAAATCTTAACCAACTTCCCTCCCAAATATTTCTCTCTCTAAGACTACAATGAAGAACAAGAACAAGGTCAAGATTAGGGTTCAAGGAGCAGCCTTTTCTCTTCAATTTTATGTGGAAATCTTCATAAGGTATGGTAGTCTTCATCCTTGGTTAGTTTCCATCCAAGGAGCCCTTTCAAAATATGATTTCAAAGTTTCCAAATTCCCCCAAAAAGCTAGGGTTTCAATCTAAGTCATGAGTTCTCTTTCAAAATGTTTTCATTGATTTATTTATGATTTAATTGATGTTTAATAGTTGATTTATGATGAAATCCACCCAAGAACCCATGAATTCCCCACTTTACTAAATTGGCTTCATGATGTAGGTATTGTTGTATATTATCCCAATTAAGTGAATAGTGGTTGTTCATGGTGTAATTACATGACTTTAGTATGATCAAACATGTATCCTTGGTTAACCTAAAAGTCTAGGATGAAATTGATATAGTCTATTGTCATGTCATAAAAGAGGCAAATTGAGGGTTAGATGTGACCTTATAAGGATGATGAACTTCTTTATGAATTTCCTTAGACTAGATCACCTAAATATGAATTGCTTAAAAGTAAAGCTTGTAGACATGAATTGATTGAATTAGGGCTTATATGATGGATCACGGTTGAGTAGTATTGAGATTAAGTTTATATGATACTATATGACTATAATTGATCAATAAAGAGGCATGTGGATAGATTACCTTGAGAGTTAGGTATACATGATGATCATGTGAGGATTGCTTGAGAGTAAGGCTTGAACATAAAGATGACTCCTAGGGCTTTAAGGGTAAAAGCTAATGTGAATAAGCTAAGAATGTTAATGCTCTAAGAAAGAAGGTATTATGTATGTTGAATTGTATATGGCATGAATGTGAAAAGACTTCACCCACATGACCTATAATATGATCGCATGAGTTTATGCATGAAATGAATGCCTTACTTGAGTCATGATTCTATACATGTCTAAATTAGTAAATGCTAGATGTGTTCACTTAACATGATCTATGATCCTTGAATGCAAGATATGAGGGGTATGCATGATTGTGATACTATGTGCATTTTTATGAACACTTTGAGAGTGAAGTGTCTATGATGATAATATTGTTGTTGTGTCATTGAAAGGGACAATCTCACACACACACCCCATGCATGAACATGACTATGATGTGACTTAAGGTATTGATTAAGTTATTGAATCATGATGTTCCCCTTATCTAATGTAGTAATTCTAGATGTTTGGGTTGAGTTGATTCATAGCCCTTGGAGGGTTTGTACATGTTGATAAGAATTGTGTATGAACTCATGATTCACTTAGAAAGTGAAGATCCTATGACTATTGTGTAATTATGGTATTGTTGAAAGATCATTCTCCCCTTACCCTTACACATAACTATGCATGAAATGTCTAAAACTATGATAATGTTGTTGTGTTAATTGAAAGGATATTCTCATTAACACTATGAATATGATGTGAAAGGTTTACTCACATATTGATGATTATAAGGTTGAAAGGGCATTTTCACTTAATGGATGGATGAGCTATTATTTATGTTGGTTTGAGTGCCTAGTGCACTCTTTAATAAACATGAACTTCAGTAAAGATTTAATATGAATTTAAAGGGAATTATGCTTAGCACCGAGTGGATATGAAAATGAGATGGAAGCTTTTACGCTATAAAGTCTGGCTTCCCAAAGTAAGTTATCTCATGAGATGGAAACCTTTTACGTTAGAAAGTCCGGGTTTCTGGTAGCAATCTCCTTATCCCATAACTATGTGCCCACATAGGTCTTTAGCTAGTGGATCCACCTAAAAGCTAAATATGTTAGTTCTAGCTTAGGCAAGTAGGACACCTTTTCGGTGTGGGGGTAAGACACCGGATTCCATGTAGATTAACATGGTCTATGTCAGTTAAGGCTATATTTCCCTATATGATAAGAATATGAATTATGACAAGAACATGAGTTATGTACTATGGTTCCTCAAGGGATTTTACTTAGCTTTGAATGGGGGTATGTGACTTCATTCATGCATTGCACAAGTAGGCTTTTAGAGTGGGCATGGTATGTTTCTATTACGACATGATGATTATGAGTTATTGTATGATTTAAATGAATTATGAACATGAACATCAACTATACTTATAACTTCTTAATGAGCTTTACTTAGTGTGAGTGGGGATATGGGACATCACTTATACATTGCACAAGTAAACTTATAAAGGGGTTATGGTGTGGTTTTCTTATGCTATGAAGATATATGAATTTATGTATGCATGATATAGATTGTTGTTATGAGTGACTTTACTTATTAAAAGTTATGAACATGAATGTCTCCTTGTCTATGAGTGTTGGCTATGGATAACGTCAAGGTATGTTATGCATAATTATGGTGGCCTAAAAGTGACACTTAGTGTAGATAGGATTATGGGATCCTATCTATGCATTGCATAAGTATAACTTGGGGTTGCTTATGTGATAGTTCTATTATGATGAGATGATCTTGGTATTTAATCATGTATGTGAACTATGTCTTATGAAGATTGGAGTATGCATTATGTTTATATTGGTGATTATGGTTGTGATTATGATGATATCATTTATGCTATGATGAATTGTACATGATTTGTCTTATGAGTTACATTCTCCAACTATTTCAAAGATGATGTTCAAAAGTGGCATATAGCATGGTTTCAACTAAAATGTCCCTTTTTGCATGTTTTAAGGATTTTTATGCACGGCTTCCATACTTGGTACATTTTTGTGCTAACCCATATTTTCTACATTTTTTTATAAGTGTAGGGTTTTGAGATATCAGATTCTACCCTCATGGCTAGGACCATAGTAGATCAAGAAGAAGAAGATTGGTGAGTCATCATAGTATTCGAGGGCTTGGCCATTATGTCCTTTAAGTCTTTCTTTATGTTTTTAGACTTTTGTAAGGGTCGTGTCCCTAAGATTGTATTCAAGTGTTATAGATGGTTTGAGACATAGTGTTATGTACACTCTTATTTTTATAAAAGACTTTGATTGTAAAAAAAAGTTTTAATTTTCCGCATTTTTTCCTATGCTCTTATGTTATGATATGCTATGAGGCTTTTCAGAGTCTTGTACGTCGTGTCACATCTAGGGGGGTAGCCTTGGGTCGTGAGAGTGATTGTACCATTTTCGTTAATCACAAGAGCATCATGGTTGATTTAGTTGAGTTAGACATGGTAGATTTTGATGTTATTCTTAGTATGGACTGGCTTCATGCCTGTTATGCCTCAGTTGATTATAGAAATCGAGTTCTCAAGTTCCAGTTTTCAAATGAGTCAGTCTTAGAGTGGAAAAGTAGTTCAATAGTGTCTAAGAGTGGTTTTATTTTGTACCTTAGGGCAAGAAAGTTAGTTTCCAAGGGGTGTGTCTATCACTTATTCCGAGTTAATGACTCCAGTGTTGAGATACCACTTATTCAGTCAGTTTCAGTAGTAAAAGAGTTTCTAGAAGTCTTTCCAGATGATATTTCTGGAGTCCCTCATGAGAGAGAAATAGACTTTGGTATAGACTTTCTTCCAGATACTCGTCCTATATCTATTCCGCCATATAGGATGGCACCAGCGGAGTTAAAAGAGTTAAAAGAGCAGTAGAAATATCTCCTCGAGAAAGGTTTCATTAGACAAAGTGTCTCACATTGGGGCGCTCCGATCTTGTTTGTGAGGAAGAAGGATGGTTCCCTTAGAATGTGTATAGATTACCGTCAATTGAACAAGGTTACCATTAAGAATAAGTATCCCATTTCGAGAATTGATGATCTCTTCAATCAACTTCAGGGTGTCACTTGTTTTTTCTAAGATATACCTAAGATCTGGCTACCATCAGTTAAGAGTAAGGAAATGTGATATTTCAAAGACAACATTCAGGACCCGTTATGGTTATTATGAGTTTCTGGTCGAGTCGTTTAGTTTAACTAATGCACCTGCAACATTCATGGATCTTATGAATATTGTATTCAAGCCTTATTGGGATATGTTTATTATCGTGTTTATTGATGACATTCTAATCTATTCGAGGAATGAGGAAGATCACGCTAGCCTTCTGAGAATAGTTCTATAAACTCTAAAGGATAGGGAGTTGTATGCCAATTTCTCTAAGTGTGAATTTTGGGTTGAGTCTGTGGCATTCTTAGGTCATATTTTTTCTGGTGATGGGATTCCAGTTGACACTCAGAAAATAGAGGCAGTGTAGAATTGGCCTAGACCCACATCTCCAACTAATATTAGGAGTTTCTTAGGGTTGGGTGGATATTATAGAAGGTTTGTAGAGGGGTTCTAATCTATTTCATCCCCTTTGAACAAGTTGTCTTAGAAAACAATGAAGTTTCTACTGCCCCAATATTGACCTTACCAGAAGGTACTCAAGGTTTTCTCATATATTGTGATGCGTCCAGAGTTGGTTTGGGTTATGTGTTAATGTAGAATGACAAAGATATAGTTTATGCCTCCAGACAGTTGAAAGTTAATGAGAAGAATTACCTAACCCATGACTTAGAGATAGTTGTCGTTGTATTTGCTTTGAAGATATGGTGTCATTATTTGTATGTTGTTCATGTTGATGTATTCACTGATCACAAGAGTCTTCAGTATGTGTTTAGTGAGAAAGAGCTTAATCTCAGACAGAGAAGGTGGTTAGAGTTACTAAAAAATTATAACATGAGTATTCTTTATCACCCAGGTAAGGCTAATGTTGTTGTTGATTCCTTGAGTAGATTATCTATGGGTAGTACTGATGAGTCCGAGATTTAGACTCATTTAGGGGTTTGTTTATATAGAAATAGTGTCCTCAAATACTTATTTGTGCCAATAATTGATGTAAAACCCTTGATTTTCACGTATATGGATTGAGGAACAAAGCAAGAACACTAACAGGCAAAAAGAAAAAAACAAGCTGAATAAATGAAGAAGGGCGAGCCTGACGATCGCCAAGAGCACTCGGCATGTCGTCGAGTGGCTCATCAGACCACCTAAAGTTCCAGTGTGCCAAGCACTGAGTGAGGAAATCCAGTCGGCGAGAGAAAAGAGCAGTCGGTGGATCGCCGAGTTGTTCCGCGATACAGTATTAGATCGCCCAAAGTTACAGGACCTTGAGGATGTTGAATGCCAAAACAGAAGGGCGATGAAAGTGGCCAAAGGGAGGCTCGCAGAGTGGTTCGGCGAGCCCGACTTACTTCGCCGAGTGACTCTTCGCAACACATTTTTGGCGACTATAAATACATTTTTGAACATTTAGTTTAGTATCTTAGCTCATATATTTTAATCTATTTTTGAGTTTTGAACTGTGAGACAAGTTTTCTCTAGTTTTTCCTAAGCTTTGAAGAATTAAAGCTTTTCACTTTTGATAAATTGGAAGTGAGTCTTTGAGATTCTTCGAATTGGAGCATTGTAACGACGAATCTACTCTTACTCAATTGATGGATAATCAATTTGGTAACGATTTTTACCTTTTTATGATGTCTAGCTAAAACTCTAATTCTTGGGTTGTGATTATGTGATTATGGGCTGATTTAGTTTATGGGTATTGCTACTTGTTAGTTTAAATGCTATTTAGAAGTGAGTTTAATCATTAATTGTGGTTTAAATTAAGAACTAGTGAAATTATTCGTGCTTCGCGCAGTTATATGAAATATTTATTAGATAATAATATATAATATTTATATTTAGGTTATTATCAGATATATAAGATAATATTAGTATTTTTTTCCTCTGCGACATGATACATTTTTTTATTTTTAAAACATATAAAATAGAATATTTTTTTGCATCTTTTTAAGTGCAAACTATTAATATGTAGTAGTAGAATAAAATATTCACTGTAGCAAAGTAAATTGAATATATAAGCGGTAATATGTTGAAATAACAATATAATGTATTATGTTGAAAATATTTTATATATTTGAATTTCCTCTATCTCTTGTAGAAGTACTAATTTTCTATACAAATTTTGATATCGTAAAAAAAAATTAAATTTTTTATCATGTCTTTATTATTATATTTGTTTATTATAATTATTTTAACGCTAATTAAATATTTAAAAGAATTATTAAACATACAAAAATTATGAATAATATATTTAGATTAGAAGTTACAAGTAGAAGAAGAGACATGAGTTATACATAATTCAAATGTACAATTTTATGACATTAAATGTATTAATAATTATGTATTGATTTTATTTGTAAAAGAAATAAATGAAAATAAGGGGAGAAAATACAAAAAATTAACAAAAACATATAATAATCATGACTGCATAAAAATAATAAATTCATTTCAAACAAAAAATAACGGTGACAAAAATAGATTGTTACACAGGCAAAAAAATGGCATCATGAAATTAATATTTTATCTTCAATTACTTTTTTACAAGTATAATAAAAATGAAACTCCTAATCATCATAAATTTTTTTGTTATTGAAATGGGAGAATTATATTAATTGTGCTTCATCACAAAAAAAAATAGAATAATAAAAGACTAAATGATTAACATTGACAATACATGTAGCTAAATTATTTATACAAATCAAAATTTAAAAAAAATAGAAAATTTAGCTTAAGTTACTAATACAAGTCAAAGTAAAAAAAAAAGATCTAGCAAAAATAATTTCTAATTATGCTTCATTTTTTTTCTTTCTATCACCTTTCTTTGCAAGTAGATCCGCCACCATCTTTTGCTCCATATGTCAAACTCTTCATTATATGCAACTAATTGAATAAAAAAATATTATATGAATAAATAAAATATCATGAACCAATTAAAAAATAATTATACCAAAAGAAAAAAAAAAGAAATTTAAACTATATATAATATATTTGTATATAATTTTTCAACTAACAATACTAAATAATTATCATTTATTGAAATCTAACAAATATTATAATTAAACTACATTATATCTCGAAAATTGACTATTAGAAAGAACAATTACATACTGACAACACATTGTCAAGAATTACAAAGGTATTTTTTTTATTATACTTGCTTGGTGAATGATATATAATACATATATAAATAAAAATGTTAAGAAATCATGTCCAGGTACATAAAAATAAAAATAAAGACTTGACAATGAAATATATCTTACCTTCATGTACTTTTTTTGTTACATGTTAGATAATTCCCAAACAAATATGATGAAGAAGAAAAATGATAATAATTTTAAATGTGAATCTTCATGAAATTAAATATGAATTTATAAAGACAAAATAAAACAAATGGAAGAACAAACACTTGAGAATGAAATATGTCTTACCTTTATGTACTTTTTTTGTTACATGTTAGTTCATTCACAAATCAAATATGAATTTATACAAACAAAATAGAGGAAATGAAAAAATAAAGACTTGAGAATGAATTATTTCTTACCTTCATGTACTTCTTTTTTCTTACATGTTAGTTCATTCACAAACCAATATGATGAAGAAGAGAAAGGGTAATCTTGAATGTGAATATTCATGAAACTAAATATGTATTTATAGGCAAAATAGAGAAATACCATAAGACATCATTAACTTACAAATTTAAGTTTGGAGGTTATGAACATAAAAATTATGGGAGTTATGAATATTATTAAGAATTAAAATTAAAGAGAGGTAAGCCATGGATAATAACTCTTTGTGAATAAATTAAAAAATACTTAAAATATAAGAAAATAATATGATTTTATGATTATAAGTGAAACAAACAAATAAAAAAAGAATTTGAAGAGTTTTTGTCGTAAATGTTCATCCATTAATAAAATATTTATTTGTAATAAATTAAGTAATTACTTTTACAACACAATCATTCACAATACAATAATAAGAAAATATTAGGATTAGAAGTGAAACAAACAAATAAAAAAAGAATGTGAAGAGTTTTTGTTGTAAATGTTCACCCATTAATGAAATATTTATTTGTAATAAATTAAGTAATTACTTTTACAATACAATAATTCACAATATAATAATTAATTTAAATTTTAGAAAAAGGCCAAAAAAAAAGGAGAAAAAAGATAAATGCAAATGGAGGCCATAGAGAGGTGTCACATCACCTTGTCTATGTTTCTCCTTTATTATATATATATAGATTGTAGTTGCAATGCACTTCTAACTTTGTGTTCTTGGCTTGCTCGAGAGAGAGGTTTTAGAACTAAGGTTTTTGATTAATGGTCAGTAGATATTGGGTTGACTTAAAATCAGCTCAAGAGAGTGAATCCTAAACCCAATCCCACATATTCAGCTCGAGAGAGTGAATGGACTAAGTTGTGGCTTGTTCTTATTTTTGCATGTTTGTTGATGTTCGAGAGAAATCAACTTGATTCGGGGAAAATTGTTCGAGAGAAAGTTTATCTCTTTTATAGCCTAGCTTACTCACTAATATCTAGTTATTTACTAATAGTTGCAATTACACATTTGTCTATATTAGTCTATAATCGATCACATCCCAAGAACCCATCTCATTATTGTTATTTCGTATTGTTTAGTTTGTAGTGGATAATCAAAACTACCCCCCCCCCATTTGACATTCGTGTCACCCTTAAATTTGAATGATGTCTTTATTCGATAACTTTTATTCCTTTGACTGATTTGAGCATGTTCATACTTCCCAATTGAATCTTAAACATGTACCGCTTCCTGTGGGATTCGACCCCAACTCATTTAGTTAGGTTATATACTAATTAATAATCGTTGACGCTTAGAATTGGATGAAGTGTCTTTCAAACGATATTAATCAAGTACCGCCTATTTTGAGGAAGATAAGAAAGAATTAGCAAAAGAGGTGCATAGACTTACACGACTAGGAGTTCGACTAATGGATTCCACAGTAGGATGAGTAGTGGTGATGAATGGGGATGATTTATCATTAGTGTCAGAAGTAAAAGAGAAGCAAGACCAAGATCCTAATTTGCTTGAATTGAAGGCAAATGTTCATAACCAAAAAGTAATGGCTTTTGAACAAGGGGGAGATGGTGTTTTGAGGCATCAAGGTAGATTATGTGTACCAAGGGTGGATGAACTTCAAGAAAGGATTATGGAGAAAGCTCATAGCTCCAGATATTCTATCCATTCGAGTTCCACAAAGATGTATCGTGATTTAAGAGAAGTTTATTGGTGGAGTAGTATGTATAAGGGCATTGCAGAGTTTGTTGCTAAGTGCCCGAATTGCAAACAAGTTAAAGTAGAGCACCAAAGGCCTGCTGGTATGGCTCAGAATATAGAAATTCTGAAATTGAAGTGGGAGATGATCAATATGACCAATATCTCGCATGCAACATGATTTTGTTTGAGTGATTGTGGATCGAATGACCAAATCAGCCTATTTTTTACCGGTAAAGACTACCCATTCAGCAGAAAATTATGCCAAGTTGTATCTTCAAGAGGTAGTTAGACTCCATGGGGTTCCGGTATCGATTATTTCAGACAGAGGAGCACAATTAACTGCATAGTTCTGGAAATCTTTTCAGAAAGGCTTGGGTTCAAAGATGAACTTGAGTACTTCTTTTCATCCCCCGACAGATGGTCAAGCAGAGCGCACTATTCAGACTTTAGAAGATATTTTGAGGGCATGTGTGATTGATTTCAAGGGTAATTGGGATGATCACTTACCTCTCATTGAGTTCGCCTACAACAATAATTACCATTCTAGCATTAAGATGGCTCCTTATGAAGCTCTTTATGGGAGAAAATACAGATCTCATATTGGATGATTTGAAGTTGGTGAAGCTGGGTTGATAAGACCAGACTTGTCCATCAAGCTATGGAGAATGTGAAAGTTATTCAAGAGAGGTTGAAAATAACGCAGAGTCGTCAGAAATTATGTACAGATGTTAGCAGAAGAGACTTAAAGTTCGAAGTAGATGATTGGGTTTACTTGAAAGTTTCACCCATGAAGGGTGTTATGAGGTTTGGTAAGAAGGGGAACTTTAATCCTCGATATATTGGTCCTTACAGAATACCCAAGAGGATTGACAATGTACCTTATATGTTGGAGCTACCCAGTATTTCACATCTCCATGTTGTAAAAGTGCATGGGAGATCCTTCACTTATTATACCTACTGAAGATATTGGTATCAAAGATAGCTTATTATATGAGGAGATTCATGTTCAGATCCTAGATCGTCTAGTTCGCAAGTTGAGAATTAAAGCAGTAGCATTAGTCAAAGTTCTATGGAGAAATCAATTTGTTGAGGAAGTTACTTGGGAAACTAAGGAGGATATGGAGAAGAGATACCCACATCTATTCGAATTCGGAGAAGTTCCAAATTAAGGTACTAATCCTTTTCTTGGCTTTTATTTTAAGTTGGCATGTTGTACTTGCATTTTGCTTGTTGGGTGTTTGAGCTAGGTGTTAGATGTTACGCCTTAGCCTACTAAGATTAATTTCATTCGAGGATGAATGT
This sequence comes from Solanum verrucosum, assembly GCF_900185275.1. Taxonomy (NCBI): domain Eukaryota; kingdom Viridiplantae; phylum Streptophyta; class Magnoliopsida; order Solanales; family Solanaceae; genus Solanum; species Solanum verrucosum. The sequence goes on from NW_026020264.1 coordinate 2,145,256, forward strand.
TCCCAAGGGGGAGATATTGCAACATCCCGCAACTAGAAAGAGCTGGAATTAGAAAGAATCATTTTTGGAAAGAATGAAAATCTGGAAAATTGACAAAAATTAAGTCAAGTATGAATTTTTGGTCAACTTCAAATGACAATAACTCCTAGATCAGGATGATTTAGGTATTCTACAAAATTCTGTAGGAAATATCTTTGAATTATCTTTCCAACGCCCCCGAGTTTGCTCAGTTTCGAGTTCGTATGAGTGATTTGAAGTTGGGTTGTCAGGATAAGGAAAGTCTAAACCAGATTTTAAGGGGATTATGGTCTTTTCACCACCCAATTAACTAATTTCGTTTTTGGTAATTAAGTTAGGGTCTAAACTAATTGGATTCATTTTACACTTTTGAAAACTAAGTTCGGGTTTTGAGAGAAGAGAAAATAAGAGGGGAAGAAGCAAGGAATCGTCAAGTTCTTGAAGCTAAGATCGTGGATTTTGTCAAGGGGTGATCCCTACGAGGTATGTGAGTTCACACACCGTTGGGTTCGTTCACCCATGCGCCAAACATGTTTAATTCAGCGTGAATTCGTCCTAAAAAGTTGAAAGTTTGAATGTTCTTGATGTATGTTTCTTGAATTTACTTTCGTTCTTGAATTGGGATGAGATTGAGGAGTTTCTTGAGATTATAGAGTCGATTATTAGAGTTGTTTGAGTTAGATTCTTGTGTACATATATTGGGTATATGAATCTAAAGAGAATTGGAGAAAATAAATCGAACTTAGGTGAATTGGGGTTAGAAAATGAAGAAGGAAAACGTCGGGCAAATTTGGTGCCCCAGTTCGCGTTGCAGACTTGCCTCAATATTTCACAGAAATCTCTCCCGCGTCGCGGAGCAGTCACGCACCATTCTGTCTCAAAATATATTTCGCGACCAAATAATTAAATGCATGTCCGCATCGCGAACTTGCTTCCAGGCAGTGATTTCTTCATCGTTTCTCATATTTAACTATCTAAAAACATTCTTAAACATCATGAGATCTTTCCTATCACAAATCTCAATCCTTGAATCCATACATTCAAATTAAAGGAAAGTTAATAGTCAAGTCCATAGCAGTTCATAGAGTTTTCCAAAAGTCTTTTACAAACGTTTTAACTTTGTTTTAAGGCTTGAGATCTGACTTGAGTAAAGAGTAAGGATTGAAGTTCATTTCTTCAAAAGAGTATATGGGGACTATGTATTCCCAAAAGTAAATGTTTTCACGTTTAAACAAGAAAGGAAACCTTGATTTCCAAAAGAGCCTTTGAGCTAGTTTTCAATAAAGAGTAAATGTTTTCACAATTAAGCAATAGAGGAACTTAGATTTCCAAGAGGAGCCTTTGAGCAAAGTTTTGAGCAATTATCTCAAACCACAGAAAGAAATATATTTTTAAACATAAGAGCTAGTATTATATTTTGGAAGTAGTATTGAGCACTGATATGGGGGAGAGTTCATGTAACATCTTGTAAATTGAAATAAATAAGAAGAGGCCAATAATTAGAAATAGTCATTTTTGGAAAGAAGGAAAATCTGGAAATTTACTTAAGTTAGGAAAAAGTGAGTTTTTCGTCAACTTCAAATGGCCATAACTTTTGTCTCAGGATGAGCTAGGAGCACTTTCAGATATGGTAGGAAATATCTTGGGATAATCTTTCCAACGCCGCTAAGTTTGCGCGATTCTGAGTTCGTATGAGTGAGTTATACTCTTTAGAAGTTGGGTTGTTCAAATAAGGAAATGTCCAATCCAGATTTTTTAAGGGTATTTCAGTCTTTTCCTTATCCAATTAATCAAATTCGTTTTAGTGAATTAATTAAGGGTCTAAACTGAACTTGGTTAGTTTTACGCTTTTGGAAAAGAGTTAGGGTTTTAGAGAAGAGGAAAGAAGAGGAGAAAAGAGAAGGAATAGCAAGGAAATCGTCAAGTTCGTCGAGTTTAGCTTGTGGATTTCGTCGAGGGTGATCCCTACAAGGTATGTGAGTCTCTCATAGTGTTGGGTTCGTTCACCCACGCGCCAAACATGTTAGTTCAGCGTGAATTCGTCCTAAAAGAGCTTGGAAAGTTGATGTTTTGATGTGTATTCTTGAAATTGATATTGTTTTTGAGTTGGGCTGAAATTGAGAAGTTTCTAAGATCAGTACGTCAAGTTATTGAGTGAGTTCGAGTTAGGTTCCTAGGTACATTTTCTGGGTATTTCTATCTAAAAAGAATTTGGGAAGAAGAACCGAATTTGGGTGAGTTGGGGCTGGAAAACAAAGAAGAAATTTTGTCGGTCGAATTTGGGTAGTGGTGGCGCGTCGCATAGCTGTCACGGAGTGTTCTGCCTCAAAAATCATTTTCGAAACTAAATTTTAAATGTCTCTCCGCGTCACAGACCCACCCTTAAATATTGATATTTTGGTATTTTCTCATGTTTATAGCTATCTAAATTCATTCCTAAACATCATGAGATCTTTTCTATCACAAAACACGATCCTTGAATCCATAATTCAATTCAAGGAAAGTTAAGAGTCAAGTCAAGAAAAGAAGTCAAGAGTCAAGTTAAGAGAAGTTCATAAAGTTTTCCAAAAGTCTCTTACAAATGTTTTAACTTTGTTTTAAGACTTGAGTTTTGAGTTGAGTAAAGAGTAAAGTTTGAAGTGCATTTCTTCAAAAGAGTATATCGGGACTATGTAATCCCAAAGAGTAAATGTTTTCACATTTAAACAAGAAAGAAAACCTCGATTTTCAAAGGGCCTTCGGGCTAGTTTTCAGAAAACAGTAATCGCTTTCTAAATGAAGCAAGAGGGGAAACTTTGAATTCCAAGATAGCCTTTGAGCTAAGTTTTTGAGCACTAATCTCAAATCACAGAAAAAGTATGTTTCTAAACATAAAGAGCTAGTATCATATTTTGGGAATAATATTGAACACCGATATGGGCAACATTCAGATAACCCACAGCCCCAATAAACCATGTAGCCATCATTGGTAGAAAATGGTCATACTTTTTAGATAAACTCTTAGTGCTTTTTAGCATAAACTAGTGCATCCACTTAGTAGTTCAGGTTCTATACCCCCGGCAAGGTATAGGATGGCCCTGGCAGTGTGGGGCCAAGAAACGTTGTATCATCACTATAGCTCTTAAGTGATGGTTGTCGGTTAGAGAAACTCCCACAGCAGTATTTTGTACTTTTATATACATCAGAAATATTTGTATTTTCATATACAAACAGAGTTCATATTGTATATTTGCATACATACAGAGTTATTATTGTATTTCTAAATTCACAGAGTTGATATCATGTTTTAAACAGTTTTTTCTTATATTGCACTTGTTTTTAAACTGATTTATATTGAAATGAGTTTAGTAAGTTGAGTTAAGTTATTCAGGAGTTGAGTAAAGTCAAGGTAAGTGTTTCTTTCAGATCCTTTTCAAGCTTTAGTTATGTTTATCATTCCAACTCGCATACTCGTACATTCAATGTACTAATGCCAGTTGGTCTGCATCTTGTTATGATGCAGACGCATGTAACTAGGATCAGCATCTAGCGCATCGTTGATCCAGTTGAACTTCAGAGTTGTTGGTGAGCCTCCTTGCATTTCGGAGGATCCCTCTTTTTCATTACTTTATCATTTTAGTTCATTAGGATGTCGTGGGCCTGTCTTGACATCCATCTCAATTGTTTTAAAGGCTTCATAGATAATCAATCAGATGTTAGTTCATTCGTCATCATTTTGTTATTGGCTTATGTTCATATTTGAGTTGCTATTTTTGCTAAGTTAAATGTTTATTTTTAAAATATTATTTGTTCAGTTTGAGACATGTTGAATTATCTAGTATTTGGATTCTCTTTCTTATGTCTAAGTCTTCTGCAGAGTAACTAAGTCAGGCCAAGGGTTCGCTTGGGGCCAGCAATGGTTCTCGAGTGTCGTCACGTCCAGGGTGTAGGCTCAGGGCGTGACAGTTCAAACAACTCTCAGCCCCATAAACCATGTAGCCATTATGAGTAGAAAAGGGTCATACTTTTTAGATGATTCCTTAGTGCTTTTTAGCATAGACTAGTGGATCCACTTAGAAGTCAGGTTCTATACCCTCGGCAAAGTATAGGACGACCCTGGCAGCGTGAGGCAAAACGTTGTAGCATCACAATGGCTCTTAAGTGATGGTTGTCGGTTAGAGAAACTTCCACAACTTTACTATTTTGTATTTTTATATACATTCCAGAGTTTATATTGTATCTTTGTATATATCCAGAGTTAATATTGTATTTCTAAATACTTAGAGTTGTTATCCATGTTTTTAAAAGCTTTTCTTTATGTTGCACTTGTTTGTATTGCTTTATATTGAAATTAGTTCAGTTCAGTTCAGTTGAGACCAGGTTTGTTCTTCAGTTCCTTTCAAGCTTATGTCTTATTTTAGCATTCTCATCGCATGCTCGTACATTCAATGTATTGATGTCATTTGTCCTACATCTTCTTATGGTATAGATACAGGTAATCAGGATCATCATCCAGCGCTTCGTTGATCCAATTGAGCATTCAGATCTTGTGGTGAGCCTCCTTACTTTTCGGAGGATCCCTTTTATTGCTTTCAGTATGTTTAGTTCATTAGGATATCGTGGGTTTTGTCCCGACGTCCATCTCAATTTTTAGAGGCCTCATAGACAACCAGATGTTAGTTATTTAGTCTTTTCATTTTCATTCTATTATGTTGAGACTTGATCAGTTGCCACTTTGGCCGGTGAATGTTATTTTAATACATTCTCAGTTATCTTTTAGCTTTCAGTTTACTTTTAAAGTGCAGTTATGATTGAGTTAAGTCTTCCGCTGAGTAAGTAAGTCAAGCCAAGGGTTCGCTTGGGGCCAGTAATGGTTCTCGAGTGTCAGTTCCACCCAGGGTGTAGGCTCTGACAAATTCTTAGGCTCCAATGTTCCTTTGTCGGCAGTTCATCCTCACATATAGCTGAAAGATAAGTCAAAAACCTGAGAGAGAAAACAACGGATCGATTGAGATAGAGTAAGATGACACTCAAGGAATTAACCAAAAACGTGTAACTCCATTCCATTCAACTTAATAGTATCAATTGCTACTATATTTAGATATATTCACAATCAAACTACTGAAACCATATTCTTAGAGTTGCCAACATGGTTTCAAAAGCTTAACAGGGAATATTTGTTATGTAGGTAGCTGAACAAACTTGATAGATGTCTGAGGATGAAGATTGAGTCATATACAGAACTTAAGCATAACAAACTTGGTGTTTTTCAATGTAATATTTTAACTTTTGAATAAAGGTAATTAACTTGAGCAGTAACATTCTAAAAGTGGAAGGCAAAGGTAGTTAACGTGAGCATAACATTCTAAAAGTGAAAGGCGGACTAAAGAGCACATCCTAAAAAAGAAAATGAATTCTGAATTCGATACACAAAATAAAGGGATACAAACTAATAGAACACATCTAATATGTGGTGCTTACAGGAAAAAAAAAAAGTGATATAGAAAGCAAAATGACATATTTTGAATAGCATTGCATCTGAAATACCAAAGATATATAACGAGTTTACCTTTCCTTCCCATTCAAAATCAACAAATTTGCAAATGGGATCCAATAGTGTTACCTGATCTCCTTGTTTAATCTGTCAAGAAGAGTAGTTTGTTAAGTAATGATGTGAAAATCCAGTTCCTGTATTTTTCACTTCTTTTCCTCTTTGTTTCTTTTTGTCCTTGCAGTATCAACTTTTCATAGACCATGTGTTTCCTAAAAGAAGCTTCGTTTATGTTATGTTCATTTTCTTAATCCTTTTCAATAGGAATATGGTAGGCTATATGTCACCACAAAAATCTGAAGTAGGATAATTCCCTCAGCTCATTACATGTTACTTACATGAAAACTAAAAGATTAGATACCTTGACCTATCAAAACTGCACGCTGTTCGCCAACTGTAGCTTCTAACAGTGAGTTCAAATCATATGATGTGTATGGTCCATCTGTTAATCTACCAGCCCTGTAATTTCAAATTGGTGAATAATCCAAAGACATAACTTTTCGAAATTCAAGTAACACAAAAAAAATATGAGATAATTAACATGCGGATCTAACTTACATACACTGATAATGACATCGACAGTGCCAGTGATGTAACAATCTCTGTAGAATTGATGGAGTGTGTGGGTGTAGAGAGTGTCCTGGAATGCATCTATTTTGCAACCGTTAATAACGGACTGATCTTCTCCAACACGAAGGGCCACTGCTTGGTGCTTTGTGGCCCTGCTGTGTTTTGAAATTGTAGATCTTGAGCTATGAATCCATCCCCAACAGCAGCTGCATTAAAAATAAAATTGGGCAACCAAAGTAAACAAGTTCATCGATCAATTTTTCCAATATTGTTACCACTAATATGTTCTAGTTGAATATGTAATTTTGGGCTAATAGCTTCGGCAAAAAATCCCAATGACATTTAAAGAGTGCATAAATGATAGTGAGATAGAAGATTTTTTACAAACAGTTGAAAGTTGTTGCACCATCCACAACATTCAAGTTGCCAGTAATAATAGTAGCATCCATGCCATCACCCACAAGCATAAAATTCTTCAAATGTGACTCACCTGCAATGTGGAAACAAAGATAGCTTATGTAGTTTGTATGTCCATCAATCAGTCAACTAACTCCAAGCTAGTTAATATCATGAAAATGAGAAAAAGAGAACTCACAACTCAGTTGATTAATCTATTGAAACGACTTGATGATTACTATTAAACCCCTCCAATTTAAGTGTTTTTTTTTTAGTGTTGCTCCTTTTCTGCTTATATGAAACGGCTTTAGTTCCAGAGGTAGATGTCAAATGAGCACTTTCAATCCTCTCTTGTTTGAGTCTATCCACCTCTTGCACACATTGAGCTATAAATTCATTTCTCCTTTTGAGTATTATATGAAACTTTAAATTGGCTAAATTGTGCAGGATGGTAATGAAAACATAAGGGAGTACCTTATGGAGATGTCTAATCTTGTGACAAAACTCAGGGCACTTTAAGCTTGAGTTGTCTAATGACATACTTGTACACCTAGTTTCGATCTCTCTTTCTGCATAAATTAGACAACTTAAAGTTTCATAGCGGTTGATTAAGGCATTGAGCTAGAGTCATGTATCTACTGGGTAATCGATGGGATTATGAGAATATAAAAATACTTTATTGTATGTTCACTTGGGTGCGCAATCGATATACGTCGTAATTCGACTATGTATATATTTATTGAGAAACAAGGTTCTCTTCTCTCTTTTTCTCCCAAACTATAAGTATTGATGAAAGTAGATATAGATATGAAGATTATATAATAATGTTGAATAATTTCAGTTTAGGGTGAAATTCTTTGTAATACTAGACTAAAACTACAGGTGTTTGAAAAAAAAATTACAGGCTAAGGATTTAGATAATTAAGCAGTCACTATTTGTGATTAACAAGCTTTAGCTGTGGCAGAACAATTTTGAAAAATTTGGTAAATAAGTGAATTATTGTGTTTGATAATTCTGCAGATATGTCACATACATATTATATCATTGTAATTTGAAACTTAGGTAGGCTCATTCCACTCCAGGATTATAATATATAAGCATAACAAATTGTTAATCATATTTGTGTGTAATCGGAGACGGATTCAAAAAGGGCATAAATATACCCACCCAGTAGAGGAATGAGAATAAGAATCTCAGGGGTGTACAAATAGAATCAAAAAGAGTTGAAAAATATTTTGTATTTCTATACTTTATAAACTATCCACGATTTATATATAAAGATACATAAATACAAACATGTTCTAGCACAATATCATAATATCTTGCACATATCAATGGTGTGATATATTCTGCATAGTTAAAGTAGACTATTATCCTGAATCTTTTAGAATCATATCTGATATATATGGTCAACATTAAGCTAGGTCTCATTTATTTTTATTAAAACTGAGACGGTTAGATTGTTAAATATGTAAACCTAGGTAGGTTATCAGATAGTGAGGCCGACTATCAGTGTACGCACAGGACTAAACAAAGATGATAAACAAATTCTGATCAATAATAAATTAATTTTTCTATAAAAAACACTAACAAAAATTTGTTACTTATGTTGAGGTTAGCCTTATCGAGAGAAAACTGTAGTCAATATTAATGGACAACCTTACGTGCATACCATTTAGTTTAATTAAAATTTAACATGTGAAGCTTATCATTTTTTAAGAATTAAGAATTCACTATAAAAAATAAACTGAATATCTTAAATTATAGGAGAAACTTATATTACGAAATCAAATTGGAAGACTCTTAGATGATCCCCTTTTAAATTAATAAGCACAAGTTGTTTAAGTTTATTAGAGAATTACATAAAACAATATTAAAATAGATACAACATAAATTAATACAAGTTGTTTAAGTTTATTGGAGAATTACATAAAACAATAGTAACATAGATACAATATAAATTAACACAAGTTCTTTAAGCTTTATTTGCATGAATGCTCTTTTATTTTGAGAGAGGTAGTTTTTAATTTTTGTTTTAAAACACTACTAAAAAAACATTTTGCGCGATAAGTTATCAAAATCAAGGACTCATGGCTGAGGTTGGAAATGTAGCTTGCACTAAAAGAAGATGGAACATACCAATCTTTGTTTTCTTTGAAGACATTAGGTACATTTTTTCAAATTTATATTGTTGTCAATTTTGCTCGGTTTAATCACTTATGTAATTTGTTTTTCTTATTGTGTTCAGGAATGTCTTCAAATTCGATGATCTTGGAATGGAAATCCTACGTATCGCGTTCCCTGCAGCTCTTGCATTAGCTGCTGATCCTATTGCTTCTCTCATTGATACAGCATTCATCGGTCATTTAGGTAGGGGGTAAAGTTCAGATAGTCAATCAAATAAGATTCAATTGTACTTAACGGTTTCTTAATCAAAATTCACCTAAATGTGAACAAGGGACTTTTGTATTCAAAAGCTTTACTTGACAAAAGACGTGATAATTTAGTCATGAAAATAGGACGGATACAATTTTCATATATTTATCTATACTGCTATCTTCGTGCATTTTAGTTGTCATAATTTTCTTTTTTAGAGTCAAATTATAAAAACTTTGCCTAACATTTTACAATGTATTTTTTCATGTTGATATGCAAAAAAATTACAATTTATCATACTTTTTGTATAGTTTTTGAATATCTAATTTTTTGTTAAAAATATCGAATTAATGTAACCTAATTTAACTTTGAAAATTAATAAAATTGACTTTGAAAAAAGCGCAACATTACAAATAAAAGTTGACGGAGGGTGTACCTTAAAAGCATGAATTCTCTAACTTAAATGTTAAATTACTATAATACCCTCAACTTAAAACACCCAATTTTTTTCCGAAGGGCTGTCACTTTTACTTTTCCAAAGAGTTATGACTTTTCCAATGAGTTATGACATTTTCAAAGGGTTATGACTTTTCTAAAGAATTGTGACTTTTCTGATAAACATTTTTTCGTACTAGCCTTTGTTGGCTATAAAAAGAGGGGTCTCCTCGCACTTTTAAACTACAAGTTTTTTAAGTTTTCTATTGTTCTTCTTCTTAAAACACCTAATTTAGTATATCTTCTATATTTTATATTATATTATATTTATTTATAATATTTTATTTTAAAAGCACACACTCTTTCGCATTGAATGGTTACGACTTTCCTAAAGTGAAATGTGACCTTTTTGAAAAATTGTGACTTTTCTAAAAGGTCGTGACTTTTATGATTAAACACAATAAGCACATGTTCATACTACCCTTTGTTAATTATAAATGGAGGGGTTTCCTCACATTTCTAAACTACGAGTTTTTTTAGTTTTCTATTCTTCTCTTCTAAAAAAAACTCAAGTGTGATTTACAGATTTTGAGAATCTCAAAGTTCAGTGGAATTTTAACACTCTATAACTTAAATGTTAAATTAATATAATACTCCAACTAAAAACATCCAATGTAGTATATCTTCTATATTATATATCAATATTTTTCTATTTATATTATAATAAATGCAGAAACTCCAACAATACAATAATAACTAAGTAATGCACCAAAGGAGAGGGAGGAGAAACTATATTTAAGAGGTGCAACTAAGAGATATTAAGAGTGACATCTTTATTTTTATATATCACAATTAATTTTAAAATGAGAAATAGGTCAAAAAAAAAAAGATAAATCTAATTGGAGGCCATATAGAGAAGTGTCACATTACCTTATATATATCTAGCTTAATATTATAAATAGTTATAGGTGTTTTCGGATTTTGATTTGACAATTTCAATAGTAATCATAACAAAGTTCACATCCACTATAAATAGGAACTTATATTTTATTATTCAATTTATAATTGTTTGCTTCAAGTTTTGTTTTAATGATGTTGACATTATTTTTTAAAAATAATATAGTACATGATTTAATAATCTCGTGCAAGGCACGTGTCTCAAAACTAGTTATCAGTAAGGACAGGACAGTTACTTTTTTTTGTTTGTTAGGCCATAGATTTTTCAAGTAAAATTTGGAGGGAAATTTGGTAAATAGTGTTTATCCATATAACTTTGTTATTATTTGGCAAATAGCCAAAATTCCCAAATACTAGAAAAAACTAGTATTTGGGCCAAATCTCATTATTTGAAAACTTTTAAAAATTCAAATTCTACACCAAACTTATATCTTTTACAAAAGACACCCTCTATAGTAATTGTTTGTGTTGTATTACATATTTTTTTTATGTGAAAACCAAAGCAGTGATGAAATATGAAAGTGATGATATGGTTGTTGATGAAAATGACAAATAATCAACTTAGGGTAATAAAATCATGTGTTTCATCTACTTCACGATGTATGTAATGATGCTTGTTGCACTCACTCTGAACTACCACATTGATCCAATGTCATGGACACTACTTGTTATTTGATGCAACGGAGATCCAATTGCTTGTTGCGGAAGTCATGAATTTTGCTATGTAATACAAACATATGGTTAATTTTGATAGTTTTTAAAACTTATGGTTATAAATCATATTTATTAAAAAAGTGAAATATATTTCCCAAATATTATGGCCAAACACAATGGTGAAATTCTCACCTAAATAATATTTGCCAAAAAAATTTGGAAATCTATGATCAAACGCTAGCTAATATTCTCATTTGTTTAGCGAATTTCATAATTACTTGACTATTTTGCCCTTACAAAAAAAAATTCTCAAACGTTGGCTCTTCATGACTGCAGGGGCAAATGAAATTGCAGCAGTAGGAGTTTCAATTGCCATATTCAATCAAGCCTCTAAAGTCACAATTTTCCCTTTAGTAAACATAACAACTTCATTTGTTGCTGAAGAAGAGACTGTTAGAAGAATTAGTGAAAAAGAAGCAATAGCTGATTTAGAGAAGGGTAAGGAGGAGAAGAATGATACAAAAGTACAGCTAGTACTAACTGATGATACTGACAATGCCAAGAAGGAAACCAAAGAGATCGCATTAGCACCAGGTTATATATATCTTACGAGTTTAACTTTTATAGACTGACATTCAATTTTTCATGATAAATAAACAAAATAATGTTACGTTTACAGAATCTAAATGTGTGTCCTTAGATAATAAAAGTAAAGGAAAACTCAAACGTGTGAAGCGACATATTCCATCAGCTTCAACTGCAATTCTCATGGGATGCATTCTTGGCATTCTCCAGACGATTTTCCTCATATTTCTCGCGAAACCAATTTTAAGCTTAATGGGTGTGAAATCTGTAAGTACAACATCATTAGTACATATTAAATGTGACTTTACGTGTTAAATTATGTGATCATCTCATCAGAAAGAGTAACATGGTTTTATTTAACGAAATCATACAGGATTCTCCTATGCTTTCTCCAGCAAAGAAGTATTTGACCTTGAGGGCAATTGGTGCCCCTGCAGTCCTTCTTTCTTTGGCTATGCAAGGCGTTTTTCGCGGTTTCAAGGATACTAGAACTCCGTTATTCGCAACTGGTAACTAGTATTTACTCTGCTACTTAAAGTACAATTAAGATAATTGATCCAACTCTTATCGTTAATTTTCTTCAATTGTATCAGTTGCTGGAGATTTGACAAACATAATTTTGGACCCAATATTTATTTTTGTTTTCCGTTGGGGTGTTAGTGGTGCTGCCATTGCTCATGTTCTTTCTCAGTAAGTCCTTTTTCTGAATCAAAACTAATTTCAAGTTATATAGTCACACAATTTCTAATATCACTCTGTTATGTTTTCTTTAGGTACTTGATATCGATTATTCTCCTATTTAAATTGATGACAGAAGTTGATCTATTACCTCCTAGCGCGAAAGATCTGCAGTTCAGCAAATTTCTCAAGAATGGTAAGTAAATGATAGAAGGCGAAAAAGGGCATATAATTATAATATACATACATGCATACTTAAGATACTGAAACGACTATCATTACTGGTACCAAATCAACAACGATTCATAAGTACGTTGATTGCTGTAGGATTTTGGTTACTAGCAAGGGTGATAGCTGTTACATTTTGTGTGACATTGGCTGCATCGTTGGCTGCACGATTAGGCACAACGCAGATGGCTGCATTTCAAGTTTGCTTACAAATCTGGCTAACATCATCTCTGCTTGCTGATGGATTAGCTGTAGCAGGACAGGTAAAAAAACACACCAACTACACATTTAGAAATGAAACTTGCTTTCTGATTACTGCGATTTCATCTTTTCCAGGCAATACTTGCTACTTCATTTGCTGAGAATGACTTCCAAAAGGCAAAGGCTGCAGGAGTTCGAGTCCTACAGGTACTACTATATAACAAGTTGCACTACAATAGAATTTGGCTTTAGGCTACTAATTTTATACAACGCGCCTAAAGAGGATAAAGTTTTTCATTATGCAGATGGGATTAGTGTTGGGATTCGGACTAGCTATGTTCGTTGCAATTGGGTTATATTTCGGATCAGGAGTCTTTTCAAAGGACAAGAATGTTATCCGTCTTATAATCATTGCCATCCCGGTACAATTCAATAAACATTTTTTCCGATTCTTTTAATTTTCTTTCAGTATTATTAACTTATTTTTCAATCGATCAGTTTGTTGCTGGTACACAACCAATCAATTCAGTGGCATTTGTGTTAGATGGTGTCAACTTTGGAGCAAATGATTTTGCATACTCTGCATATTCGATGGTTAGTTAGTTAGTTTAGACAACTAATTTACCTTTTGAATTTAATTACCGCTTTAATTAATGTAAAGTGATTCTTATGTAGGTTTTAGTTGGTGCATTAACCATAACCTCTGAGTTTTTCCTTTACAAATCCAATGGTTACACTGGAATATGGATTGCTTTAACCATATTCATGGTCCTGCGTACATTTGCCGGTTTATGGAGGTAATTTCTCATCTCTAACATCTTAAAATAAAATTATAATAAGATACAAACGAACTCAATTGACTCGATAATTGATTACAGGATGGGGACAGGAACAGGACCATGGCGTTTTCTGCGGGTTCCGGCAGAAGCCAAGTCATAGAGTTGCTAGAGCACTTATGTCACTATATATATTCAATCTATTATTTTCCTAGAGAGTTACTATTATTTTTCTTGCGTATTCTACAGATTTTTTTTATGTGAATATTGTGATGTCATTTTTATATGATTTTGACATTTTGTAATGGAATATGCCTAATAGCTAGATACATATGAAACTTTTAAATGTTTTTGGTGTCATATATTCATGACATTATGTCCTTAAATTTTCTTTATGTGTTGTTGCTGAAAACATAATTTCCTCCTTAATTAGTTCAGCCGTGAAAATGAATCTCCAAATTAAATTGAAATTGGCCACGAAAATATATTATTGTTTTTTTAGAGTTGAACTCAGAAAAATACGTTTGGTGGCACACTGAATTACACTATTTAATATCCGAGATAATTCATGTTATCGATCATCTCTAGTCAAAATAAGTCTGTAAACTCCATGTCTTTTTCCTTGTAATTAATCATTCATTTCTTTATGGGATTTTTACAAAATATATAGTTCAATACAATATATTACATCTACGTAGTTATTGTGTTTCATCTCCTGTAAGCTTTAAATTTTATTTTATTAGTAGAATTCATGTCTAACTTATATAAAAAAAAATGTTATGTCATATTTTTTTATGATAACTTTGAAGGGGTGATTTTATAAAAGAAAAACTTTAATTCAAGTGATTTTATTGAAATAAATTAAAGTTGACTTTGTTATACAATTCTTCGTAGTTCAGTGACCTTGTGAGATATTTACTCTTTATTTATAGACTTCAGTGAAACCTATGCTGCATTAATAGGAATTTCATGGCGCTATGACAAAAACATAAGGAACATTGAAATTGAAATTCTGGACATTTCTCGTGAATTTTTTGGCTCCGCTACTAATTAACTGGATGCATCTCTGTTTATTTGTGTTTATATAGTACCTCATTATGCAGGGGAATAAACTCAAATTTATTCTAAGTTTGTCTATTGTTTTAATATTATCTTGATTGAAAAATTGATTCAGAAACGTTCGTTCTAAATCCATGCGAATAATAATTTTAACCATGATTGATCCTTGTTCTCACCCTAACAAAAATTAGTCGGAGGTAAAATCTAGTATGAGACTAATTAGGGTTACATAACACTTATAAGGCATACGTATTTTACCCAAACTTATTAGAATTGGGAAACTCTTTCCTCAACTAAACCCGTGGAAAAGTTTCCTTAATATTTTTCTAATCATTTAGCAAACTATTACTACTAAATTTATGTAGTAATAGTTTTGTATATTAGTAATTATTACATTCATTTTTTATGTTAATAATTACTACATTCATTGTATTAATAATTTTGTATATTCATTATTTCTCCCAGAGTTATAGTATTATACTTATGGTATTATTAAAATTATGAATTTAAATTTATTATTAATTATAATTTTGATAAATTCTTTTATATATTTTTTTGAAAGTTGGTGCACCTATTACCTTATTTATTTTGATTATGTTACTGAAAATATACTACTCAAACAAATAGCACGTTGAATTTCTGTTCCACTAGCATTTCACGTGTCAAAGTTAATTCATCAAATAGTTATCGACTTTTAAATTTTTCTATAAAAATCACTAAGAAAACGTTTTACTATAAATTCACTTAATTTATAGATAGTTTTTAACTAATTTTTTAAGGATACCATTTTGTTGAGGTTAGCCCTCACCGAGAGAAAACTCAATATTAATCGACAACCTGACGTGCATACCATTTGGTTTAATTAAGAATTAATAGATTAGGCTCATCAATTTTTAAAAATTAACAATAAAAAATAGACTTAATATCATAAATTAAAGGAGAAAATTATATTACGAAGTCAAATTGGAGGACTCTTAAATTATCCCTTTTGAATGAACATAAGTTATTTAAGTTTATTAGAGAATTGCATAAAAATAAGAAATTCCGAATGTTACGGCTTTAGAAGTTTATAACTCAAAAATATAGTAGTAGTTTCAGAATGAACAAAGTTATGCTCTAACTTATTTCTACAAACTTGAACCGAACAAGATAAAAATCCTTCCAAAATATTATCTTGCAAATTCATATCAGACAAGATAAAACGTAGTATGTTATAATAAAATAAGATCATAATTAATTTAAGAAAGAAAAAATAGAAACCAACTACACTAGGAGAAATTCGTGCCATGTGGCATCCAAGATGATTTTAAGACGTGGCGAACCCATTTCACCTGTTTTTGTCCTTTATTTAGGACTACTATAATATAATGTCATTCATTGCTTCTTTTAAATTATTTTTGACCCCACATTTCATTATCAAAAATAGGGGACTCGACAAATCCAACATATATTTTTCCATTAAAGAAATCTGCCCAACTTCACCCACTATTTATCTGCAATGTCATTTGAGGGGCCTCTCATCATTTACTATTTTAACCTACACATTCAAAGTCTTTGCCCAAATTTTCAAACTTTAAAAGAAATCTACCCTTTTGTCACCATCCATCACTATCTCAAGTTAAAACCTATGTTTGGACAACACTCCACATTTTTTTATCCTCAAATACCAATCACCATCGAAACCTGCCCACTTCATTTACGCCACAATCTAAATGACCCTTCTTTATTGAGTGGGTAGCAAATATGGAGAGATTATTAATATATATAAGCACATAATCATGCAACACCTTATTAAAATGAAATGCTAATGGTAAACATTACAAAATATAGTTTCATTTGAGAGTCTAACAAAAAGAAGTCCTTAGGATTATGGAAAAATACAAGGATGATCTCAATAAACCTGGACTGGGTTTTCATTAATACAGCCCAGGAAACTTAAAAACTGTTTGCTTGTAAACAAATAAACAATTAGAATTGAATAGAAACATTATGCAAAGTTCTCCCTGTTTTTCTCAAATTTCCTCCCCTCCATAAACAAAATGTTGTACCATAAAGCAATATATACTACCCCCCCTATGAATTTGATTTGTTTGGCTAAACACGAAAATGAGTTAATAGTGTCTTATCTCGCTAGGCGACAAGCTGATCAAGTTGCATCTGCTCGAGCCAAGCTCCTAAAACTGAATGATCAACTGAATCAATTTGGGAACTGTTTTTCAAACTCTCACCGGATGGTGCAGCAACTGAATTAGGAGCGGCCTGCTTCTCTTTCATCTCGGTTGGAGATTCCTTCACAAGAGATTGCACCCATGATAGGTCAGGCTCTTCTCCATTATTGAGCTGCTCAAAAGAAGATGATCTGGGCAGGTGTCCAAGTCCATTTCCATTGACAGACCAGTCAACCTTCTCATTGGGAGACCCCCAGTTAGACCAAGAATTACCCACTGGGGATCCAACAATTGATGCATTATTGGATCCAAGATCACGGGAGCTGAGGCTTCGCAGCTGTTGCTGTTGCTGTTGCTTCTCACGCTGAGCAAATGCTGAAAGGCGAGCACTCATGGGAGAAATGGGCTCCATGCTTCTTGGGGACATCCTTCCAGGTGAGGAAACACCAAAAGAAGCCTGCAAAAGAGGGTGCTCAATGTTTTTTGGCGAAAAAACGTTAGTATTAATTGGTGAAAGCATGTTCTGTTGCTGTTGGAACTGATTAAAGTAAGCAGACTTGTGTGATGGGGAAAAAACACCACAAGCCGCTGCCTGATCAGAAAATCGTGGAGAAGAGTTCATCTCAGCAGAAAATAGCTCTTCAAGATTTGAAGGAGTTAGTGTCTTGGACCGACCAGATCGGTTCAAAGAGGCAGAATTAGGACGCTGCTGTGAATAGCAAGCCATGTCATTGAAAACTAGTTGTTGGGCATCAAAATCCTGCAACATGTTAAAATCCTCAGGCGGAATGTCTCGTGCACTAAGGGAAGACCTCAGACGGCTAGACTGCAGATTGCTTCCAGGTAGATGAAGAGTTGGGACATTTGGTTGAGGCCATGGTGCAGGTGAATGAGACATTCCATTGGCACTGGGGGACATAGGTTGGTTAAATGCAGAAGGAGACATCACAGAGTGTGCTGAGGGCGAACCAGGAAAAAGGTTCAGTGCTGCAGCCATGTCCATCACACTAGCTGCAGAAGCAGCTGATCTAGGAGATGGAACTGCAGATCCAGTGGAGACATACAAGGGCCTAAGCTCCTCAGTAGTATGGGCAAAAAAACAAATTCGCCTAGCACAGCTTGTACCATCCTTGCACAGACGGGTACGATACTGAGCGGGGTGTAGCCAGCACTCAAACACCCCATGAGCATATTCACACATATCACCACGCCGGCAGGCCCCCTTGCGAAATTCAGGACAAGGTACACAGCTATAGTGGTACTTCCTTGGATCTCTTCTACGAGCATTCTCTCCCGGGTGGACAAATGGGCACTCCGTCCAGTCATGTGAATAGGCCCTAGAACATGGACGGACCTTAAAAGAGAACATGCGGAACTCATCTGTTGAATATATACTGTTCTGGATATCAGGGAGAGATGGATCTATTGGATATTCTTTTTTCTCTCGTGCAGAATTTGCAGGGATATCACTGAACTTCAATGCCATAGGGGAAGATGAGGACTCCAATGATGAAGGAGATCCATTTTCTGGTGATGGGGAGAGAATGGGAGAGGATGCATCTGAAGTAGCCACAGACACTCTCAATTTGCAGTCACCAACTGAGCCATCAGATGAATTGTTCAGAAGCAGTTCTTCTAGAGAAGCTCTAGCACCAGGAAGCTTTGGTGGAACAACGATCACATCAGCTGGCCGCTGGCCATTAGCATCCTCAACATTAGGATCGGCACCAGCTGATAGTAGCAACTTAACAGCATCAGCAGCATTGACAGAACCACTAGAGGTTGCACAGTGAAGAGCAGTGCATTTGTTTGGACCACAAACACGGTTAACATCAACCACAGGGTTAGAGATAATCAACTTCAAAACATCTAAACTTCCATAAGTGGCAGCTACCATTAAAGGAGTCCTTTCCTCGTTAACAATCTGTTTTGCACCTTTTTTCCGAACCAACCATAGCCCCACCTCATCAATAGCAGAAGCATCAAGCTCAACAGATCTTTTAAAACCACCAAGATCGTTGTTTGCAGCAAGTTCAAGCAAACTAGAAAAAGAATCTTCAGTCTCAACTGTGAGTTTAGTAATACCCTTCATACTAGATGTAGAATCAGTAACAGATTGGTTGAATCTTTCTGGGCCAGTGCACATGCTTCAGTCAACTGCAAGTCAAAAATCAAGAAATTACAAGAAGATTACAGCACCAAATCTAGTAAAAAATTCCAAGCACCATCTTTCTAGAATTAGATAGATGTTTGTCATATACAGAATAATAAAATTGAATAGAAAAAATCTAATTCAAGAATACACCTGACAGACAATATCAAAAACTCAGAATCCACCCAAAACACAACAGAAAATTTATCAAACTGCCCATAAATTAAAGGGTCTGGAATCAGTGGGGAAATCCTATGGGGGGGAGAAAATATATCTCTAAAAACAAGAAAATAGTCATATTAGGTTCAACTAAACTCACCTAACCTTCTCAAAAACTAATAAAAATACACCAACCTTGCAAATAGATAGACAATCATGATAGAAAGGTAGAATGAAGAAGTTTATTTTGCACAGACATACACAGAGGTAATTTTCTAGTTGGCATTCCATGTCACATTAAACTTCATACTTTTAATAATAAATTTATTCAACTCTATTTGCTTTAATTCTATAAAATAAGAAGTCTCTATTAATTCATAACACAGTAAGTTATTATTATTTTTATAAAATATCAACTCACAAGGGTTAACTTTCATTCTAGTCTTTGCTTTTGCACATACCTTGATCAACAACTAATTATAATCCCTGATTCAGTTTCTTTTCTGGTAATATCTCCATCTTCTTCACTTGAATAGGCACATATGTTGTAAAACATTAAAAACTGTGAATTCAACCATGAAAATAAAAAATAAAATTTCAAACTGTGTTCTCTTTTGTCATAGAGTAGCAAAAATTATTCTGCAAATATTTCATAGCCTATCAGTTTGATAATGATCAATGTAAGCTAAGGAAGAATGATCATGTCAACTCTGTTTAACCTGAAATTAAAATATATATGATCTGATCTATTGTTTTTCATTGACTCAATTCACAAAAATTAACCTTCACACACCAAATACTAGTGATAGAGACAAAAATAAAATGATAACTATATCCAAGAGAATCGTATCTCATACCCAAATATATTCAAAAGCAGAGTCATCCCTTTAAAAAAAAAAAAAAACTCCCCCATAACATGAAAAAAATCGCATCTTTACAGAACAAATCAACACAATACATATATGGAAACACATAGATCAACATATCAGCCGATTGCAACAAGAAAACTTAAGCTATAAAACTAGAATCTACTAATATAAAATCACTGCAGATTGTATTGATAGTTAACCACAGTCAGCAAACATAACAGTGAGTATAAATAAAATTAAACTACTATTCACAAATTCGATCTCGATCATTCAACTGAAATCTTACCAGAAATCAAGCAAAAATCCAACAGATATAGTTGCTTTAGCAGATCCACAACAACAAAGCCTCGAAACAGATTTCTTCTTCAAGACTCCTTCGAAGTTGAGAACACACCAGCAGCAGCAGAAGAAGAGGAGAAATCGCAGAAGCTACATACACTAATCACTTCGATAACCATAACCATCTTCGTTGAAACTTCAAAATCAGGTTTTTGTAATCTATAGATACATGTATACATAGAAGTGAATCTCTATATTTATAAACACACCATTGGAAAAATGTAGAGAGAGAAAGATGTAGAAGTAAGGAGAGTGAGAAACATGAAGTTGTGTAATAACAGGGAGAGAAGAAGAAGGAGAAGAAGAAGAGGGGGAAATAGAAATTAAAAATGCAAATGCAAATGCAAATGTAAATGAAATTGAAATTAAGATGAAATGATATTGAAATAAACGCTAAATTGAAGTTATATTTGAAAGTGAAGGTGTGGGGACGGGTTTGGCCGGTTGAATGTTACCGGTTGGGTGGGTAATAGTTGAGGTGTCCCGGATTTCAAATCGTAGATTAATGTCGATTTAAATAGGGGATTTGGAGTCCGCCTATGATAAAAGGAGAGAGAAGGGAGCGGACGTGAGGGCCAATGGTCAATTATGGTTAATTTTTGGGATCAAATCAAAAGAAGAATTTGTAATACAATGTATATATTTTGTAAGTAGTTTAATTGATATTCAACAAAATATAAAACTTCAATAAATGATAGAATAAATATTTAAAAATTCAGATATTTATTTTGAACTCTAAATAATTTATTTATTTTGTAGGGTGAAAAGATTTCGAAATTTCAAAATGTCAATTATAATATCGAATATATATATATATAAAATAAGGGGGCACGCGGCAGAAAGAGAAAACTTGTGTTTTTTTTAAAAGCTAAATACCCTTATATTTCTCATAATTTACACTTATTGCCATGCTACAAGACGAAATAGCCACAACTTTAAATTCTACCAGGTTGTTTGGTTTAAATTATTGCAAGGGAAAATGATAAAAATGCTCTTAAACTGTGTGAAAGTAATGAAAATGTCATTTGTTTATAATTTGGCTCAAAAATATCTTTTTTGTCAATATTTTAATTTTAAAATATTTTTATAATCAATATTTTGGTTCATAAATACCCTATAGTTATTAAATGGGTTAAAAATGTCATTTTCCGAATATATATTTTTTTTTTCCTTTTTAAACACATCTTCTTTTTAATTAAAATATTATTAAAAAACCATGCTCTTGTTTTCTTTCATTTAAAATCACTTCAACAAATAAAAAATGTAAGAAATTTTATTTTTCTTCTTAATCTCATTTTATCAATTAAAATAAAATAACTTCATATACCCTTTCAACAGATAATATATGTCATATATATAAGATCATAGTATATTTATCATTAATTTATATTTATATAACGATAAAAAATAATTATAATAATTTTTTATTATTAAAATAAGAAATATTTTATTTTTATTTTAGGATTAGAAAATCAATTAACTATCATTTATCATTTTTTTCTTAAGATAGTTAACACCATAAAGTCTCATGTTCTTCTAATTGAAAATTGACATGTCACATTAATTTTTATTTTAATAATTAATCAAATAAAAAGTCCGTATTAGTATTTTTATATGTTAAATTATTATTATTATTATTATTATTATTATTATTATTATGTAAAAGCAAAAAAATTAAACTATAACCACTACACTAATTGAGAGGTATATCTAAGGGGGGTCACCGGGTTCACGTGAACTCATGGTCCCCTCCCGAGATCATATATAGTAGTATTATATTTTTTTTTAAATATTGAATTATAGATGTGTGAACTCACACTTGAAGTATTACATAATGTGATTATGATTGGGTGCACTTCTCTCTGTAAGGCTAGAAATTTAAATTTTATATTTATCTTGTTTTATTTTTCTTTCTAAAATTAGATAACACTTCTCTAAGTGGTAATTGGTATGTGTGTGTATATATATATATATATATAAGAATTAAGTTTAGACCTATAATTTTAAAATTTTAACGGTTTTCAATAGTAAAAACCTAAATGTCGAACCGATCAAATTTATATCATAGATCAACTTTTTTATAACAATGCACCCATCATCTCAAAATCTTGGATACGCCTCTAAATTGACCCATTATTCGTTTTGTTTTGTTTTTTAAAATACAAAAAACACTCAATTCATGCTCCTCCTATTTGTTTTATCATGTGAGTCTACTAACCCTAATCCATTCTTCATGTCTAATTTCATTTTAAAATATCTTAATGGTCTATAGTTATTAAAATATCCAATGAAATATCACTTGAAATCTAAGACCTTTTCGTAGCCAAATTAAAGACCAAGTTCCTTATGTAGCTATGTCAAAATTGGGAATGGTCTCTTTCAATATATGCATATTAAGGTGTCCTTTATAACCAAATACCACCTGAAATAATGTTAATTATTATTCTAGGGATGCTTATCCGAATATACAAACAATGGTAAATAATGGATATTAAAAAAATATAATTCCAAGATGAATAATATTTTTTGGAATATAATTTAGGAGTCAGATGTATGTAATTATATGTAATTAGAGAACACAAAGAAAAAAAGGTTCTAAAGATGTTATTCCAATAAAAAATTATTTTTATTTTTAATAATCATCTGAAACTTGAAATTCACTATTTGTACTGGGGGGCTATAAAGGAGCAGATGATCTGTATGAAAGATTTTTTAATTTATTTTCAAGAATCAAATTCTAAATTTGATTAAAAGTGAAGGTAATTCATCCATCATGCCATATCAGTTAATGGTCATGACCAGTGAAATATTCACGTCCATTTTCTAATTAAATACCTTCAGTCAACTACAAAAACTACTCTATTTATTTCTAATTACTTGTTCACTTTTGAATTGACACACCTATTAAGAAATTAATAATTGACATAGTGAGTTTATCATTTTATCTAGAGTCGTCAATATGCGCTAGGCCCGTTGGGCCGGCCTGGCCTAACCCATGATTTGATAGGGCTGGGTTACGATTTTTGGAACCCATTTAAAAAAAGGGTTTTTTAGCCCGGCATGTGGGCCAAATAAAAATAAAATAGAGTATTAAAAATAATAAGAGTTTAAACTCAAAATCTGTCTAAAGTTTGAAATATTACAATTTAAATACAAATTATGTTTATAAAATATGCACTACATAAAATAAAAATTCCCTAAAATTTATAGGGAATCACTACATAGGTCGTAGCCTATGGAATATTGTGTTTTATTATGATCATTGGAAAACAATTAGGTTAATATTTATGTTTATCTATTTATGTTTTTACTTGAAATCAAACTTAATAAATATTATAAAGATAATTTTATTTGTGGATTTGATTAACAAGTAGTAACACTAATACCATGTAATATTGTCTTGTCAATATTTATGATAATATTTTTAAATTATAATTTAATTTAAAAAATTATATAAAATATACTTTTAAGAAAAGAGGGTTGACATGGCAAAGCCCGTACTTGTGGGCTGGGTTGACCATTTTTTGTCCCACACCAAAAATGGGCTAGCCCGTCCTCACCCGTAAAATTTCAAAGCTTGTATGGGTTAGCCTGAAAGGGGTGGGCTAGCCCAAATTGACAGCTCTAAATTTTTACCTCTATTAATTAAAAAATGGATGAATTAAAAATTTAATATTTTCAAAAAGTTCTACCTTTTTCAAAATAATTAATTGAGGGTATAATAGGTAAAAAAATTGTCCTTTCTTGTTTTGTCAAAATTGACAAGTAATTAGGGACAACCAAAAAAGGAAATATGAACAAGTAATTAGGGACAGAGGAAGTAGTTAGGTGGTCTGATGTATTATTTATTGCGCAATTATATTTAAATAAATATGCATCGTTATTCTAGGTGATTAAAAGATATCATACCCTGTTGATTGTAGTAGCTCTGACCATTTGAGATATTCTTTCCTCCAGATATTAATGAATTTGACAAAAAGAATAGAGCTTAATAAGCATGTCATAAGTAACATTTCACAATTTAATTAATCTTTCACTCATTTGATAGGCTAATTAAAGTATTATTATGGTTAAATTAAACTCTTCTAACTTCAATAAATATAATCGACATACTATCATTTATCAAGCTCTATTAAACAAATGCAATTTCCGTTCGATAATTAAAGCTGATCATATACCCCTATTTGAGATTATAGATTTTTTTTTTTTTTAAATAGAGTATTTTACTATGAATTTAACTTATATCCAACGATTCTATAATTACTTTTATTATAAGTTGAAATAGAAACAACTTTTTAGGAATTAGTCCACCAAATAATTGATAAAAATGAATGTGAGTTTCAAGCATTGAACTTAATTTGAAAGGACTTAATACAATCTATATGATCATTTGTTATTTAATTAATAATTATTATATTGTATCGATAGAAATTACTCAAGGACCTTGTCTAATGGCTACCATTCACTTTTATAAATGTCCTTGTCTGTGTTTTTTTTTTCTTTCAATGAATGAGTGATTTATTTGTTATTACAATATTAAGCCAAAATGTCAAATGATGATTTAGTCATTGGTTATTCAATAGCTAATAATTAAATTATCCTTAATCATAGACATCCAATCAATCAATTAGCGCTTAAAGGGGACGCTTGTATTTTAATATGTATAATTAATATCAAATTGAAAGCAGTTTAAGTTTCTTCGTTATTATAATAGAGGACATATTATATATTTTATATGGTTAATTTATCTATATAAATAATGCTTAAAAATAAATATAATTTTTTATATTTGAACCGGAAGTGTTCAATAGAAAGATGTATTGTGCTTGGATACTCAATTAAAATAAATCATTATTCAAAAATATTTAAAATTTAATTTGTTAACTAATTACTGCTGTGATTTGTCTTGTTGAATGTTTGACTCATGTTTGGGTTGCTAAAATACACCGTTTTTCTTTACTATCGTGATAGTGATTGTGTCTAGGCATGGAAATATAGAAAATAATATATTTCTATTGTTCTCCCCGTTTTAATTTAATTGTTTTTTTTTGTTTTTTCTATTTGTTTTAAAAAAGATTTTTTTTTTGTGTGTTCAGTAATTTTTTTAATTTTAACATTGATATGATGAGTTTAAGATCACAAGATTTAAGAGATTATATATATTTTTAATTTAAAATCACAAAATTTATAAGTCTCTTTTTATTTCTTAAATTTCATGTTCAATCAAACTAAGACACTTAAATTCGATTAGAGAAAGTACTTTATCATTTTTTTATCGATACAACTACAAATTAGGTCAAAATTAAAGGCAAATTTAAAATTTAAAACTTTGAGCGTTTTATCTTTAACATTCTTATCATTGATATATTTTCAAAATTATGGATTCAAACTTATTATAATTATTTATTAATATTTGTAGTATATTTTTACAATGAAGTCTATGCTCACATTAGTACGGGTGTGCATCGGTTGGTTCAGTTCGGTTTATATGTTTTCAAATACGCTAAATCAATGACAAATCAATAAGATATTCTTTATCGATTTTTGGTAATTAACGGTTTGGTTTTAGGTTTATCCAATAAGAAAAATGCTCATAAAATAAATATATGATTTCTCACTTCTCTAACAATTTGACACGATACGATGAGACAAACAAATCAATTGTAAATGCTTTGATATAGTGAAACAAGAAATATAATGAGAAATTGCATCAATAAGAGTAGATGTCGTACGAAGGCTACAATAACATGTTACAACCAAAACATAATATGGAATTTCTGATGCGTACTATAATGTGTGAAGTGTGTAGACCGTAGTGTAGATGGTAGAGAACTGATATAGTGTAAAGTTATGTTAAATTATCAATATTTAATATTTATGAAGGGTATAGTAGTAACTTACTATTGTCTTAATGAGTTATCGATTTACCCAATAACTCAATACTAAAAATCGATAACACAATAATACTTTTTTTATAAAACCCATTAACTCAATAACCCAATAACATTTTTTTTTATTCGATTGATTGATCGGTTCATTTATTCACACCCCTACGCATTAGCACGGCCAATAAGGGGCAAATTGGAAAGAAAAAAAAGCAGAAAACAATATATATATATATAATAGTTTTGAGAGTAAAACATATTATTATCAAATATAAAATGAAAATAATCATATGGTAAGATATTATGTAATTATTATTCTTAATCTATTCTACCTTCTCTAGATAGTGAAAGTCTGCATACACTTTATTCTCCTCAAACTTCACTTGAAATTTCATTAAATATGTTTTTGTATTATTCTTAACCCACTAACTAAACACTAATCTATTAATATAGAAAAAAAGTAGTTTAACATAAAAAAGAAGAAGATGAAAAGAGGACAAATATTATTTTATGGACGGTGATGAATTATGAAAAGATAAGAGCATTATTCCTGCTTTTTAAGCCGGCCAATATTGACGTGATGCTGTGGAGCTAGTGCGACTTTATATTATTATTATACAAAAGAAAAAGGAAATTAAGGATCTTTTATTTATTAATTAAAAAAAGAGGTGACGTGTACTTGGTGATATTCATGGCATAATAAAAATAAAATAATCACTAATTAATAGATGGTTGAGATGATTGAAATTTCGTTTTGAGATCAAATTTTAGGAAGGAAGAACTATAAGATATGACACTAAATATCAAATATTGGCTGGTTAAATAGAAGTCTTTATAGCAAATTTAATTACGTTTTTGATCCATATTATAATTGAGAAACTTTTTTGGTTATTAACTAAAAAAGTAACCAATGATGTAACATGTTGGATTTTATTTTGTTCATATTATAGAGTAAACGAAAAATATATTCCTTACTCCTTAGTATCTTTATTCTTTACGATGTTGGTTCTTATATTAACAACTGGAATATATTTAGTTTTCATTTTAAATTTAAAACGAGATGACTATTTCTTTGAATTTAACTAAAATAGAAAAAATAAAGTATCTCAAAATGGGTCCTTGAATTTCAAAAAGCACTTCAAGGAATATAAAAAAAAATGGGTCCTTGAATTGCAGCAAAAGGACTTTTTAAAATAAAAAAAGAAATAAGAGTTATAATCGAGCAATAAGTATTTTTTTTTCATTCTTAATCAGAAGTTTGAAATTCGAGTGATTTTGACTACGTAGTTGTTCTTGCTAGGAATTACCTCCAATATGGTACTTTCTTTTATGGAAAGTCAATTTAATTAGTTCAACTCTGATACAAATACTAAACATGGAATAAAAATTTTCTTAAAGAAATTATTTTATAGAGATTCTTAATTGTCAACTACATCCACAACTTCTTCTTTTTCTTCTAATTTAATAATGCTACCCACATACCAGGCAAAACATAATTTTTAAAAATTGTCATGATCCATAACTTGTGGGAGAAATTACTACTACTTTTTTTCCCCAAAACTTCTTATAATCAGAAAACTATAGTGCCCAATTTTAAGAAAACAGATTAGTAATTTAATTTGGTAAGGACTCAAAAATGAATTTTGTCATGCTTAATTTTGTAACATAATCTTTTTAATCATGCAAGACTATATATAATAATAATTCAATTAATACAAAAGTCTAATTAAAAGATTTGGTGATTTTGATATAAGATTGCTTTAAACAAAATTAACCTCCACCACACATTAAATTCCACACCTGAAAATAATGTTGTTCTTTGAAAATGGCACAAAGTGATGCTAAAAAAAGAAGATGAAAGGATTTTTGTACCTATCTTTAAAGTCAATCAAAACAGTTTGTCATTTTCAATCTTTAGACACCTTTTTTTGGGTAAGAATTTTATGAGAATATTCAAAGAAAATTAAATTAAATGCCAGTATCTACTTCTTGGGGACCAAATTAAAAGAGTATATTTTTTGGGTGGAGTATGAATTATCTCAAGAATTCTCATCATAAATATATTTGACAAATATATTTCTTTGTTACGTTTTTACCTACCTAACTAAAGTGAAAATGGAGTAGGCATGCATTTGTACAATATTTGAGTGGAGGTTGGAAAATAGAGTATTTAATTTTGAAATTGAAAAAGGTTTAAACAATTTTTGAGATGAAATTTTAAAAAAATAGAATTGAAGTCGAAATTAAGGTGTGTTTGCCTATTTGGTATAGAGAAAAACTTTTCTCCTGAAAAAAACATTTGTTTCTATTATGGAAATATGAAAAAACAAGTTATACAAACAATATTTCACATTGATATTGTCCTCCATACCTTTCACCACATGACCTCAACTTCACCTCCACACCTCTTGTCTTCTGTCGTCTCGTCACCTCTCATAGTATTTGTCTAGATTATATTCAAATACATTTAAAATAATATTTTTACTTGCTTGTCAAACACAAAAAATTAAATTAAAAAAAACTCACTTATTAATTATCTTAAGAGATGTATTTAAAAAAAATATATTTTTCACGAAAAACATTTGACATCATATCAAACGCACCCATAGGAAAAAATGCGAAAGTTGAACTCAGCTCCTGTTTTTAAACTTTATTTTAAATAAGAAAAGTTGGTAAATTTTAATGGACGATAAGTGACAGAAAATCACATCAATTTTTCATTTTAATGAAATTCAATACTTGGGAAAATGTTTATCACCAAACTAATATTTGCAAATATTAAAATAATATGTAGCCTAAACGACCCTAAATTGTTGGTGGTAATTACCATTTTAATGTTTAATTCATTTGAAATACGTTTATTAAGTTTTCATTTGATGTCAGCCCGTCAGGTATTTGAATACTTTTGCTTTGAGTCTCAACTATTAATCCAGATTCACACCAAAAAAATCATATATTAAAATATTCGTTGATATGTTATCTTTGTAACAAAACAAATATATAACGAACTTCAGCATTTGTCAAAACTAAAATAGTATACTAAAGGGTACTAGTAATATTTAAGCTCATAACATAAGTTTATTAAACGGCGAAATGGTCTGCTTGACCCTTATACTTGTATGTGTTTGTATTCCAAATCCTCATACTTAACAGTTTGTCAACTAACTCTTAAACTCATTAAAACACAATACTTTAAATCCTTTTCTCATCAGATCACTGTGTGTGCAATCCAACCTCTTACATGTGTAATTTCATGTCATTTTACAATGACACGTAAGAAATTAAATATTAAGAAAATAAAGAAAAACAAATATTTAACTTTTGAAAATTTTTGAATTGCCATGTTCTTCAACCTCTATGTATGCTCACAATTTGAGCACCAAATTCATGTAAAATTGATGAAATTCTACTTTATTTGACTTGAAATTTCAACTAGAAGTCCATAAACACAAAACCTATTAGCCACAATCACAAATTTAAATTATTTTTACAAATTCATAAGATCCATTTGTTGTTCTTCAATTTTTCTCAAACTTATCAATGGAGTTTTCAACTTTTTCAATACCCATCATCACTTTTTATATTAATCCATATCATACATTCTCTTTAAAACCAATACAAATAATGATTTCAACTTTTAAATAAAAAAAAATTAAAAAAGGAAATGGATGCGGTGGGTGATTTTGTTTAAGAAGAAAAAAAGGAAATGGATGTGGTGGGTGATTTTGTTTAAGAAGAAGAGAAGAAAGTTTAGAGTTATGGGTGGGAAGAGTGGTGGAGAAGAAGAGAAATTGGGGTGGGGTGGGGTGGGAGAGGGTTAATGAAGAAATATGTTTTTTTAATTAAAAAAAAAAAATCGAAAAAAATGTTTTTAAATAGAAAATAGTGTAATGACGTGTTTGGAAGTGAGTGCATTTACACATTTTTCTAACTTAGCAATATTTATGTCATATAGGTTTGGTCAATGGTCAGAGGGGTTTCAAATATTATATTTTAATAAGTTTAAGGATTCAGTTGACAAAGTATAAAGTAAAAGGGTTCAGAATATAAACTCATACAAGTATAAGGGTCCATCAGACCATTTCGCCTTATTAAAAAACAATAATTTAGCATAAATCAAGAATCATTAAGACATTGAAGGTGTTCCAAAACCTTAAGACATCATAATATTATATAGTGTAGCATGGTACTTCCCAAAGGGTTAATTAAATGGATTGAAATTTGATGTTATGCTTTATATATATATATATAGAAGAATTGATTGTCTACCAAATATTTAATTATTGGAGCAATCAATATCAGTCTCAACATCATGCTTGGTTTTCTCTACTTTTTATACCAAATGAACAATCAAGGCAAAAGTAGCACTGCATGTTAAATTAGGAAATGTTTCTTTGATGTGTGGACGTATTATTAGCTTCATTATTTCATATTATAAAATTAAATAAATAATTAAAAGTTTTGTATATCAAGTATATATGTATGTATATAATTACTTTATCAACTGACATTGCCATGCAGCAAGAACCCAAGTACACAGCCCATGGGCCTGCAGATCGGATGCGAGCTTGCTGGGCTTGACATATGAAAAGGAGAAACAACACAGAGCACATTCTTAACAAAGCTAAAATACTAGTAGTAGTTTTCTTTCAAAATTATACCATCTATTTATTTTGATGTGTGTAATATGTATAGTAAAATATAATTAATTACTATTCCGATTGTTGGATGTATCGAATTTGGATACACACGTTATTTTTAATATAATTATTGTATCCAAAATATGATTCACATCTACTTATTAATAAAAACATCCTCTTTGAAACTGCCAAAATTGTCACATTGGTGCCAAAAAACACCTTACATCAAACCAAATAAACTTCCAAAGACTAAAAAAAAAAACTAGAAATTTTACATACTTACATTCATTGGAATCCCACAAAATTTCAGTCTCTTTGTTTATGTTTCCCTACTCCTGTCCCTTTAACACAAGACTTAACAAAGCTCTTGAAACTAGCCTTGTTATGAGCTAATTTATTCTTCAAATTAAAATTCTCCTCCTCTTTTTTCTTCTTCATCATCTCCAACTCTGCCTCCAATTGCAAACACACATTCAACACTCTGTTCTCAACATTTACCAGCCTCTCAATGAGTGTCCCCTTATGCTCAGTCTCCGAAATCACGTCTTCTATAGGGCGGCAATGCTTCTCCATGCTTCTTGGAGAGAAATCGAGCGACGAAACTTGCCCGTCGCTCGTTAATGTCTCGCTTGATGCTGTTGATGTCTTCGGGGAATGATCACCTCCTCTAACTTCCTCCAATTTTTTTATCTAAACACACAAATATGAATTTATATCAAACGTCAAAAAACTTCCTATTTGATGTATATATTCCCATGTAACACGTCCTTTCTTATGGAGATTGCCCCCTTTATTATTATAAAATAAGACAGGCCCCACATCCTTTCTTATTTCTTGAGAGATAAAACAATCTTCACTCAATTACTCAAAACTGACTAGTACAAAATCATGTGATCTATCCTCATTTACGTATCCCATTGGCACTAGCCTAATGCCCCGCCTACTCGTCTTTAACTGACTTATTTGTACCCCATCTACATGATGAAAATCATCTTGGCCAATTGACCGATACAATCCGCGTGCTTGCCTATCCTTCGAAAATGGAAAATCATGAATTAA
This sequence comes from Solanum verrucosum, assembly GCF_900185275.1. Classification (NCBI taxonomy): domain Eukaryota; kingdom Viridiplantae; phylum Streptophyta; class Magnoliopsida; order Solanales; family Solanaceae; genus Solanum; species Solanum verrucosum. Next base: position 2,176,991 of record NW_026020264.1, read on the forward strand.
GACATCTAAACTCCAAGGGTGAGGCCACCAAGTACCAAGTTTACAATTGGTCGTACGTTGATTTGATTTGATTTAATTCTGAGTTCGATAACTCGTAGAGTTCAATAAAAAAAAGGTAATTTTATATCATCTTGTCATGACTAACCTCTATTTCCAACATTAATTGATAAACATGTTACCAATTTTACTATTAATAAATTAAGATACACTGATAATCTTACTATTATTATTAAGAAATTAAAATTCACTGATTGTTTATATATATTTGAAGCGTATGCTTATTGCTATGACTTAGTACTTGGCACTTATTTTTTGCTTGAATCAAATAATAAGAAGAACCACGTTATTAAAGGTAGAAAATGAAGAAAACAACTGATGCAAAAAAAAGAAAAACGTCAAACATACTATCTAGAATCATTATATCAAGAAAATAAATAAATAAATAAATAAATAAAGAGTAATTAGAGAAGTACTCACAATATTGTCAAGTCTATCAAGCCTAGAGAGTATTGGTTCTTCTACTGCTGCCATTTTCTTCTTTTCCTTAATTATATCCTTTTTCTTTCTTTCTTCAGTGTGTTGTGTTGATGATAATAATAATAATAATAATATAATTGCCGGGGTCAGAGGCAGAGGGATATTTATAATGGATTTTAGGTGGTAAACTAATACATGGCAGGATATAAGAAGAGCAACTGGCACTTGACACGTTACAACATTTTATATGTTTGATGAGTATATGATGATGTTTTGGTAAATCTATATTCTGTTGACACGTTGAGGATTGCATGCAGTGGATATGTATTCACATTTTTGTGTCATGTTTATCCCACTTCCCAAAACTACAACCCTCCAAGGTTCCAAATCAACAATCATTTTCCCATTGGTTTGAATAAAATGAACGTTTTTATTGTTATTAAAGAATAAAAAGTCATATAAGGTTATTTTCACATATTATTTAGAATCTTGACTTTTTGCGTAAAAAACCTAACTCATCAAAAGTTAAGAAAAATTAACCATTTAACCCTTTAATCAGTGTATGCTAAGTAATGGCAATAAGAATTTGAACTTTCTGAAATTGAAATCAGAACTTGAATAGAAAAACAAGTGGACACACCCACAAGGAAATCCATCTCGAAACCGAGTAATAATTAGTTAGTCTTACACGGTGAACCTTGTTTTCATCACGTAATTCATCAAGCAGGCTGCACAGTTATTAAAATGGTAATTACGATTATAAAAATAAATTATTAAAGTAATTTTTGAATTGTTTTGGACAGTAAAATAACCAAACTATGTTCATGTTTCCAATAAGGTAAAAACAAACGAAAAGTTAAATATTTAACGGATGTTTACATCTTCAGATTATTAGGATCCATTTTCATTTGAACAAGAATAAAAGGTTACAAAACTGTTTTATATGATATAAAAAAAAAATTAATATAAAACAATTTAGTAAATTGGGAGGATTAAAAATGGAGCTGCATGTCCTGAACCTACTCAAGCGAGAACTAGTGACAATCTAATTTATAAGTAAATGAATGAATAAAAAACAATTTAAGCTTTTAGATGAGATTGTTAGGGTTTTGTCCTGATTTTCTTACCTTATTTGAAGTTTATTTTTTCCTAAAAGAAAAGACAATACATTACCATAAATGTTTTTACTTTTCCTGAAAGGAAAATATAATATTCTCCATATTTGAGTTATTCTTTCCTTGGAAGAAAAGTTTGGAACTCTATAAATTGAAGACCCCTCTTCTCATATAAAAAACACAAGAGAATCCACAATGTAGTCAGTTAAGAGTCTTGTTTATGGGGAGATTTTCTCCTAAACATATTTATGTTTTTTTTCAATATTATATTAGTTTTATAATATGTAGGTCGTTTGACCAAACCATATTAATAATATATCTTTAGTATGTTTTTATTTGTCGTCTGATTTGTCAACCATATGATTTGCAAATTATAAGCTTCCGCATGACGCTATAATCACCCTTCAGAACCCAACAGAGATGACGGCATAATTCTATGTGATCTGCCAATCATTATAAACATTCAGAAATGATTGCAACCTTGAAGTCACATCAAATATGTATGGATGAAAAACATGTAGCCTGATATATTGGTCAATCAGATGCACTATACAGTATTGCCTATCAAGACTAATGGAAAAAGGAAGGGCAAAATAAAACACCAAAGAGAGCTAGCTAATCCAAACTTCCAGCAATCTCATCATCATCAGATGGCCATATAACAGTTTGAGCTAGTCGTTCACGCATCAGTTCCACATTCTCATCAGATATTCTGTTATATAATTCAGCATGATCACATTTCTACATCCAACACAGAATGTTCATTAGCTTTCCTCTGCATCATTGCAGTTGAAATAGCAAATTTCCACTCGTCCATGATACAATACAGACGAATGGAAGATAGATAAAAGGGATTAGTACGCCTTTCGCCATAAATTAAACTATTTGTTTGTCATAAAGAACAGGTCAATAGACTGCTTTTGAACAAAGATATGTATAATTCAAGAACACGGTACTTTTGAAGGAGCAAAACATTTACATCAAGCAGTAGCTAAAATCAAAGTGGCATACCTCCATCCATATGCTGTAAAGGCTAAGACGTGTAATCATCACTCTCTCAGCAAGTTCTCGCTTTTCCTGCGAAACTTTTAGAAACTATCACACACACATAACAATACAGACAAAATGCAAAACTCAGCTAATATGAGGGTAGTTATCCTTAAATCTAAGCGAACATTATTACAGTGCTATTTCCTTGAAAACATATTTAAATGGATGCGAAGGACAGAGGGAAAATCCTTGCAAGTTGCATGCCATATATTCACTTTTTCCATATAGAAAGATAGAATATTTATCAATATATACAATGTTACCTTGAAAAGCTGTTGAAGGAAATTTTTCCCAGTGTTAGGCACGTGGTTTGCTATAAAACTGTAAAACGGAAAAGGATAAAAAAAATTAGTGAAATAACCAGTGAGCAAAACCATCAAAAGACTCATACCTCTCAGTGCCATTGAACAAACAAGATTCTTTGACACAGCAGTTTCGCTACTTTTTACCAGGTGAAACTACACTTTAGACCCTGTGCTTCCAGTTTGGAGCTTTGTTCTTCTTTTCATATAACGGTGGTGTCTACGCTAGCTTGTGTACATCTTGACTAATCCCACTAGCACAGGTATATATTAGATAATCAACTCTGTCCATCAAAGCTTGGACAACTGAGAACAATTAACCTAGTATTACCTCTACTGTGATTTGAACCAAGCTTCCCGAGGTATTATTCCACTTATTCGACCACTAAGTCACTCCCTTGGTGACTCCAAATCAGAGCATACTAAGCTCGCAAAAGTGGTAGTATAATCCAATTTTAAAAGGTATTTTTTAGGGCAAAAGTACTCATTACCCCCCTGAACTTGAAGCTTTTTATACGGTGTACACCTAAACTAAATTTCGTTTTAATTACCCCCCGAACTTGTTTATTCCTCCGTCGCGTACACCTTTTTCGTCCACCTACTCCTGTTGTGACTACACGCGCGTGACAGCTGTCTAAATTGGTGATGTGGATTTCCACCTGGATAAATTAATATTGCAAAAAATAAATTTCTTAAATTTAAAATTCATTGTTTAAAAGTTATTTTTGAATAAGGGCTGATTTCGCGAAACTCCTTCTGGATTTGGGTTTTCTAGACGTGAAGTTGGTCGATTAAATTTCAAATTTGTCTGAAATTCTTACCAAGTAAGTGTTAATCTTTGTTTCCTTTACTTTTCATTTACATTTTGCCCTATTTTTTGTTTAAAATATGCCAAATATTAAAGAAAAATGGAGATTTTACGTTTTTTTACCGTTGTAGCTTTGTGATGTGGCAAAAAATCACTTCCTCACGCGCCTAATAGAGTGTGTTGTCAATTTCTACGCCAGGTGGATGAAAAAGGTGCACGCGACAGAGGAATAAACAAGTTCGGGGGGGTAATTAAAACAAAATTTAGTTTAGGTGTACACCGTATAAAAAGCTTCAAGTTCAGGGGGGTAGTGAGTACTTCTGCCATTTTTTAGGGAATGGATGATTTAAAATACAAGTTCTCAGGAGAAATTTAATGTTACCTTCAAGTGGAAAAGCAAATTCGGACAATATTTTCCGTATTTCCATTCAAATCAAGATTAACAGATATCTAGGAAAAGGAAAAAGAAACAGTTTCAAGAGAGCCAAAGAATGTCAAATGAAAAATGAAATGCACTATAAAAGGGAAAACATATAAAAGCTCAGGAGATAAAACGCTCATCGTATTTTAATAATAAAATAGAAAAAGCAAAGGACGACAAGAGAAGCATGTTGGAACAAATGTTCAATTATTTTTGGAACAATACATTTGATAAAAGTTTTGATTTTCTTATTGAATGAATGTGAATCCATAGGTTTCACTTCATTTTGTTTATACGTTAGGTTCTTTTGAAAAATACATTTATCGTCCAAAATTCACAAACCTATTAATAAATGTTATTTGATGAAAACTCTTCTTACAAGAACTTTTATCTTATAAATAGTTCTTGTTTTCTCATAAAAGAAAAGCACTTCAAAAACTCTTTCCCTTGAAAATATTTGAGAGACATTGACCAAAAGGTGAAACCACAGATCAAGAATAGAAGATCAACGTTCTTGAGTGATACTTGTTGTGTGGCTTAGTTGAATTTCTTCCATTTGCTTGTGGGAGAGGAGACTCCAACTATTTTCAAGAAACGTCTTGACGTGTCCACTAAGACAAGCAAGTCCTATTTTGGGTCTTGAATATTATTATTATCTGTATTATCCTTGTTCTAACAAAGCATATAACTGCCTCAGCTGCCGTTCAGGCCTTTCACTGCCCCTCCAATGCAGCTTCTTGCCCTCTCTCAGTTTACCTCGCCCGCATTCATTTTTACTTCCTTTCCCCAGCCTTCTCTAACCAACAGCCACTACCACTAAACCACAACCACACTCCCATCCTTCCAATCCAATCTAGAGCCCATCTCCTTTGAAATTGTCAATTTATTTTCCTCTTTCCCTTGCTTTAAAGGAGTAAAAAACAATAACACCAAAACTGTGATGGTCTTTGCATCTATCACTCCTCACATGATTTTGTTTAAATTGGATTAAGGTGTCAGTTTTTGTAACATCAACAGCCTAAATGCTAACTTGAATCGTTGGGCTAAATCAGAGGATCATCATATCTGGAGAGTGGAGAGTGGATACGCTTAAGAAGAAAAGAAATCTAAACTTACTTGTAAAACCATGTGTACTGTGGGGGGTTCATCTCATAGAGTTGTTGAAGAACAGTCCGTACAGCTTTGTAAGTGATAACATTGATTATTTCCTGCAAATGCCAATCACTTAAGGAGTTGATTATGATCAAGTAAAAACGGAACTGCAAAAGGAGATCGGACACGGTTCACTTTGAAGTCATACAGTTCCAGCAAACCGAGGATAAAACAGTTTCAGCAGATTTCATTTTTATGGATGGACAAAATTCAAGTGCAGAATCAACAAAGAGAGCACTGTAATAATGAACCAAACTTTAGCTAACTACACCTGTGGAGGAATCGATTGGCTCTGCAACAAAAGGAGTAGTACAAGCCATTTGGAAAAAAGACCAGAAAACAATTTAAGCAATGAATTTATATTATTGAGATTCCTTCGTCTAACCATACAAAAGACAGCTACCTTATCCCCTAATCATTTTAAACATTTTTCAAACTGATGATTAAAAGTATAAATTTGCAAGTTTTTTTCGCTAAAGCCCAACGAGAGCAGTCTATAATCAACTGTAAAAACCTTCAATAAACACAACACAACCAAAAATTTCCCGTTTGACCATACCCGTTCACTTATATCTAATTTCTATAGATGTTCACATTTCTTCCCAGGATTTATAACCAACAAGGAAATGTTCAACATTCAGTCAAGGTTGTTCTATCTACAAACTATTGCAACAAACTTCAACATTCCCATGTCAATGAAAGATAATACATTTGTCATAAATACACAGAATCACTGTGAGCAGATAATAACATACCCAGTGTAATCCCATAAATGGAGTCTGGGAAGGCTAGTGTGTAGCAGACCTTACCCCTACCTTGGGAGGTAGAGCGGTTGTTATCGATGGACCTTAACGCAGGTAAAAGCATTACAAAGCAGTTTGAAAAACAAAAACAGCAGGACTGAAGAATCCAATACAAAATGCTAAAGACCGTAAGACAAAGCATATTAAAAAGGAACAGTCACTACAACAAAAAATTTGAAGTGCAAGAAACATCAAATAGTAACAAAAATGGAAAACCAAGATTTCCCTGAGTAATGCTACAACTACTAGTATGGAAGCAAAAGTGAAACAACTCTCAACTACCTAACTAACCCTCCTACCCTAATCCATGTCCTCCATAACCTCCCATCTAAGTTCACGTCCTTAGTAAGCTGAAGCTTGCTCAACAGAATCCACTATACAATTCACTATTGCTAATCAATTTATAGAATCCCACTATCATGTACGAGCAGATAATAAAGAACACAATCAATTCTTCACATTGGAAAATTTCTGGTCTAATTACTAGTAATAATAATAATAAAAAGTAGTAACAATTTACAAAAAAACTTACATTTTTAACATCTTCCCCTGAATCATCATCCTCCACTTCCAACCCACCAACAACAGTGAATTTCCTAATCTTCTGTCTCTTTCTTGAACCTCCATTTAAAGCCAAAGATACCATCTTTGCAGATAACCTCCACTCACACCATGCTTCCAAGAAACTGCTACTTAGATTCAACTGCTTTCTCCCCTTAAAGCTTCTCCACAACCCCAATTCCCTATTACTCTTAAAATTAGTGCTGCCTGAGTTAAGACTAGGATTCAAGCACAAACATGGAGTAGAGTGAGTTTCAGCTAATGATCTTCCAGACCCAGAAATAGTTCCAACCATTATGAGTTGGGGGTTTGAAAAAATGGGAAATTGATGGAGTAGAGAGCAGTGGACTTGGTGGCTGAATCTTCTGTTGCAAATTCTTGAAAACACATTTTTTCGGAGATTTTATGTTGTTTTTTTTCTGAGGTCCAAAATTGTTTGACAAAGGATTTTTTTTTAATCGACAAGCAATTGAGCTTCTTCCTTTCTCAGGAGAACACGGACCAAATCTTTACTAGGAGTTCAACTTCTTGCCCAAAATGGTCTTTTTTTCTTTTTCTTTTTGAAGGAAGAGTGACGTAACTAAAGTTTTTCTTTTTTTGGTAAAGTGAAAAGAACTAAAACAAAGAGACCTTGAAACAAATTGTTTAATTGTTGTTAAGCTTATTAAACTTGATGACATATAATTTTATCTTTTTAGGGCAAATATTAAAAAATGCAAATAATTGTTAGAAGTCAATAATGCGACTGTTATTGCATATTATTACTTTACTAAGAAGAGGGAATAACTACTATATAAGAAGTCAACATGTGTTCCAATAAGAAGAGGGAATAATCAATATATTTATAAAAAGAAATGACATATAAAATGAAATGGAGAGAGTATTAGTTTTTGAAAATGGAAAAAGACAAAACACATAAAAAAAAGTTGGTTTAACTCTCAAACATAAAAAGTAACATATGTTATTAAAAACTTTAATAAAAAGTACTATAATTTACAATAAATAATAACTTAAAATATCTACAAGACAACAAAAAAAAGACTAATTTTTGTACTGCTTGTGTCACATAAATTAGGATTCGGATGATTTTAAAATTTTAATTTTGATTATACATTATAAAATAGCCGAAAAATTGAATGATATAATTTTTTTAAAAATAACCCAATGAATCGTCCTATCGATAACCCTAATGTTACTTCTACTCTGTTTATTTTTACTTAAATTTAGAAAGATATGCTTCATTTCTACCCTCAATCTTATCGCTACATTTATTTGTTATTTAAAATTGAAATTAAAAAGACAAATGACAAATAAGTTTCTATATTAGCTCACTTATGAGCAAAATCATATATATATATAAAGGGGAACCCTCAACCCGGTGATGTGGCGCCATCACAAGCCTTAATTCTCCTTCAATTTTTTAAATACCAAAAATACCCACCTTAATTCTCCCACAACTTTAAAAATACCAAAACAACCCTTCGCCTCCAAACAGTCACATCCACAACTAAACAACATCCCCCTTGCCTTGCCAACACGCCTCTTCCATACCATCACCCCATTTTTATATATTACTCCTAAACCAAAACTCCCTCCTTACATTGCTGCAACTCGGCATACACACAACCTCCAATTTCCTCCGTTGCTTCCAACTGCTACACTCATTCCCCCATGCTGCTAATATTCACGCACTCTCACTTCCTGATTCTACATACCAGAAGGATTTCAATCAAACCCCCACTCAAACCAGGTAAACATTGATACATTTTTCACTCCCACGATTTGTCCCCTTCATATTGAATTGTTCTAGGGTTTTCCTTTGTTTAGATTAGAAGAAATTATAACGACCTAATCTTAGAACAAACCCTAGGTAATTAAGTAAGATCATACTCATCACCCAGAACCTCTAGCAGCGATATTTTCCCCTTTACAAACAAGAATGTAAAAAAAAGATGCACCTTTCTACTTCAGTGTTAGCAAAAAATGAATGACATATAATGCGGGGGAGTCATTTTGTTTAGTAGGAGTAAGGTCTACGTACACTTACCCTCCCCAAATTCACTTCTGAAATTACCTTGGGTTTTTGTGTTAATTCTGTTTGGTTATTGTTCTTGCAACTAATCTTAGGTTTTTTTAATGTGTAAATAGTAAAAACAGGGTTTTGGTTGTTTTTAGTTGTGTTTGGAATTTTCGATGGTCAAACTGAAAAACTTAGATAAAATGTTATGGCCAAACACTTCCTTTTTTTTGCTATATTTGGGCATCTCTTTCTTACCCTCCTTTCGGAATTGATAGTTATGTTTCTTGCTATTACTGCAGTTCAAATGGTTCTTACATGGTTTCAGTGAATTTTGAGTTTATACACAATGGTTCTTATAAAGTCATGTTGTTTAAACTTTGATTTTTGTATATAATGTTCATTTCTTTGTTGCAAAACTTAGATGCCAACACTTCTTTTTTTTTGCTATATTTGGGCATCTCTTTCTTACCCTCCTTTCGGAATTGATAGTTATGTTTCTTGCTATTACTGCAGTTCAAATGGTTCTTACATGGTTTCAGTGAATATAGAGTTTATACACAATGGTTCTTATAAAGTCATGTTGTTTAAACTTTGATTTTTGTATATAATGTTCATTTCTTTGTTGCAAAACTTAGATGACCTTGTATGTTAGGCAAAAGACTATGTCTTCAATAGTGTAGTACCTTTCTATATTTAGTTGCCTCTTGAAGATGGCATGCCCTTTGTTGGGCAGAATTTGAACTGCCTGTAGAGTTTATACATATTAATTCTTATAAATTCATGTTGTTTTAGCTTTGATTTTTTTATATAATGTTCATTTTGTTGTTGCAAATCTAGATGCCCTGGTATGTTAGGCAAGAGACTATGTAATTGTCTATATTTAGTTGCCCTCTTGAAGATGGCATTCTCTTTATTGGGCAAAATTTGAAGTGCATATAGAGTTTATACACATTGGTTCTTATAAAGTCATGTTGTTTAATATTTGATTTTTGTATATAATGTTCATTTCTTTTTTGCAAAACTAGATGACCTGGAAGTTTTGAAAGTGCAAACTCCCTTACATTTCAAATTTTGTCTCCTACCAGCTACCAGGACTTCTAATATGGACACAAATGTACTGGCTGCTTCTAAGGACCCAAAGGATTTACAACAAACCCCCGCCCAATCCAGGTACAAACTCATCCATTTTCGACTCACCCGTTACACGTGCGTTAGCGTTACTTGTACACTGGTGCCTATCGTGCGTTTTATATTTTCATCCCCTTTTTTATTTAAATCAGTTTTGTAACAAATTACGTTTCATTATTTTTTTCCCCTTGATTTTTTAATAAGCAAACTCCTTTACTATTCTACTTTGTCTCCTATCAGGACTGCTTACCTAGACGCAAATGTACACGCTGCTTCTATGGACACAAAGGATTTAAAACAAACCCAATACATGTATACATTCATTCATTTTCCACTCACCCGTTACGCATGTGCTATCGTTACTCTGTATAATGGTGCCTACTCGTGTGTCTCATATTTTCATCCCCTATTTCATCCTGTTTGTCAATCACCAGGAAGCTCGCTATTGATGCAAATCAACTGTCTGGTATGGACCCAACAACACATACAAAAAACCCCGGCCACTCCAGGTATACATACATAATTTTAACCCTTGCATCATTCATTGGATTTCTCACCCTCACACCCTTCCCTGAATTTAAATCACCTCTTAAATCGTAAAGCAGTTTCTCAAATCTAGACATACGCAGGCATATAACGAATGCTTAAAGAACTGCATCCACTCTTTAAATCTAACTCCTCCTACAGAACTGTTAGGTAACTTCTTAACTAAAATCTTTGTTGGATTGCAGTATTACTATTATAATAGCAAACAATATTGTTCTATTGTGGAGGTAAGAAAATATGTGTTCAGGGGTTTTTCAAAGCTTGAATTTCATCAAGAAACCACTAAAGTAAAAGAGGTAAGCTCGTACAATGCATTTCTGCAAGAAGTGATTTCCATGACCACCTCCTAACTATATGACCGAATTACAGTTTCTTTGAAGCATTCTATTTGCTGTTCAACAGATGCATCCTTTATTCAAGAATACTTCCTTGTGGAGGAGAAGGTAATTACTGACCGTGAATCCTATGTTGCATAACAGCTCTGCTGATCTTTTAACTCCAATATATTCCTGTTTGCTTTTCATACACAATAATTTTATTGTCTCTTGCATATTTCATATTACTTCATGGAATGTGCATCTGAAATTGGTTGGAAAAAAACTAACAAAACAGAGAACAGAATCTTGTAGGGGATATAGTAGATTTATTTTATTTTATAGGAAACTTGTAAAGTATACCCATGGGTGGGATGTAAGTTTCCAATTCATCATTTTTTGGATGATGAATTTTTCTTGTGTGAATACAAAGTTACCTTGTCTAAAAAAAAAACAGGGAACAAACATTTTGGAAATCTGTTAAAATTACTGTATGGGCATTGTGTAGGCAGATTTTCTGCCGTTATTAAGGGAGGGAGATTGACAATTGTCATTGCGGACGAGGACACAGATGACCCTACATACATAAAAAAAATTGTTTACAGGGAAATCTTCCAGAACGTCAGCCCAAGAATGGTGCAAACTGAAGAGGTATTTCTTAGCAATTAACTGTTTAGTATGGCGATTATAAATATACATTACACCAAATAATGGCCTAACTAACTTCTCGCAATGACCCATGTGCAGGTAAACATCCAAACTAATGAGGATTTCGTTATGGAGATGGAATGCAAATGCACCAGTTGCTTGCAGGCCTAACTAATACAAGCAAGACCAGTGCAGCTGCCTATGGACTTTTATAGTACAGATTACATTCCTGATGAGGGCTCTTATGATAGACGCCCTTCACGGAAAGCGCTGATTTGAGAAGCTAAAAATAAGAAATGAATGTCCTGCTTACTATTTGTCTCTTCTTACTTCTAAAACAGAACTACCTCCAAATCCGTGGAATGGAATACGCGCACTTTGATAAATTGAGAATCAACTACCTGCGGAGACAACAATCCCACATAAGGGCCTTCATTCATTCCACAAACCTGGAAGAACCATCAGGAGCTAATTAACAATGGTTGCGGAACCAATGCCTTATGTTTTAATACATTCTTATCTCCTTTTTACCTTATAACTTTGCTTTCCTATTACTTCCCAAACTTGCCCTAACCCCCTAAATTTGTTAACATTGGAAGTGCGGTGGCAATATCAATTTATTTTGAACAACTCACTTCCTATTATCTTTGTATTATGTTACAACTTGGCTTTTGAAGAAATATATCCAAGTAAATCTTTTGTTCCTTCATTAACATCATTTTACCAGAACACGCTGTCACAAAGCTGATTACATACTAATTTAATTTATGTCACAAACTTGTGTACTTCCTCCAACATCATTTTATCAGAATTCGTAGCCCAATTTATTAAATGAAGTATTATTTGTTGTAAATGTCAACGTTAGCCATCTATAGAATACGTTGACGAATCATCCTTTGATACCATTCTACTTTTCGTTGCCGTGATCCTTTCAAAGTGCCCATTAGTGCGCGTAACATTCCAAACTTTGTCGGATTAAAAAACTTTCTACAGCTGCATCTACAAATTTCTAAGCGCAAACTAGGCTACATAGGGGAATGTCTTTAAATAAGTTATTTGACATTTACGCCATCACATTGCTACCCTTTACCTTCCAATTCCTCGCCCGTACCCCCGCGATTGCTTAGCATTGACATTGTTGTGGAAGTATGCTCCTCTGTGCATTTTGTTTATGCATCACTTCTTCTCACAGCTTTCACAAAAATATTTGTTCCGCATCAACTTTGTTCTGCATCAACTTTGTTCTGATATGAATTAAATGTCTCCATTTGGAGAAACAAAATGGTGGCAGTGTAGGCTCTTGATTTCACATATATAATGAAAGAAAGGCAAGTAACAGCACCAAACACAAACTAACAAGCAATCAACTAACAGGAAAAAAAGAAAGACTTCATCTTAGGATGTGCTTGGAAAGAATGGTGAGATATCTAGCGAAATCCTTACCGATCTTAACCCTGGTGATGAAAGAACAGAGATCAGGAATACTGCACCTCCTGATTTCTCCAAGTCAATAGAAACTGAAGAGATTACATCTTTGAGGGAAAAGGGTAACATGAACAAGGATGAAGATGCTTCTTTCTCTGAAAACTTATCAGATACCTTCATTAACTTCATTTTACCAGTACAAGCAGACTAAATGGTCATTTGACACGCTATATACACTCAAACCTTATACTGAAGAACAACCACTATCGTTTTTCATTTGATTGCCCTCATTAAACTTGCATGATTGCTATGACTGTTATAATACCCATATCTTTATTAGGTAACGAACTTGTATCCCTCATAATTTTATCAGACTACGTTTGGCTAATTATTTAATATAATATTTATTATTTTCAAATTCAACCCAAAATGGCTTTAAAATATGTTTATGAAACGTCGATACAGATATCTTCCAATCTCGGAATCCAACAAAACTGATGACGTTACCAGTCAACCTTAACTTTACGTTGGCCTGTGAAAGTCCACGTTTGTCTCCCAAAAATACCATTTTTTACCATAACGTAAAACTCTCTGCAATTACAATTACAAATTGCATGCTTACAAAAGGTTACCTGGATGTCTCCAACTTTAAATAAGATCTTCCGCATTTATAGAATTTGTATATAATCAAAGTTCATTAATTTAAAGATTTCAAACAAAATGGAGTATTAAAAATCAAAGTTTTCACACTAAATCCCATATTTAAAACTTCATTTTTATCTGGTTTGAGGTTAAACCAATAAACTATAGAGAATTAATCCATCATAGTAAATCATAGTAGTGAATTTTTATCCCCAACTGTTGATGGCGGCTATCAGTTAAGAGGCAAGACAATTTCAGGGACAATTTTGTTATCACCGAGTTTACCCTCCCTCTACCTGTAATTGGATGTATTTTAAGAGGGAGCGGGAGAATAAAACGTTAACAAATAAACATGTTTTTACCCCCTAAATCCAATCAATGCAAAGGCCCATGCCTTCAGTGTTCTATGTATACCTCACAAGTCTCTGTTTAAGTCAACACCATAGCATATCTACGACTAGGCGGGATTAGTTTGATTCACTTAATTATTTGATCAAACTCAGGGCTATTAAGGCCCACTATAGAATGAAATTCCAACTCCCTAATCAAACCTGCAACTAGCCTGTTTAATACTACAAACACGGCTCCACAGATTGTTATTAAATACAACTCTTCTCAAAGAATGCGTCACTTCCTAACATCTCTTGCTAAACACGACTTCTGGACCTAACGGTTGTTCCAAATTGCGCCTCTTCGTAAATGTACTTCCAAAACAATACGTCTCTTCCTAACGGTTGCAACCCTCTTTCAATTTCCCTCAATGTCTATATAATGCCTTGCAGACTCCTAGACACCCATTAACGATAACCCCTCTCTGCCTTTCTTTAAAAGCACACATTTCTTCTTCCTCTAACCTTTAATTGTTACAACCATATGGCCTATTCACTTCTTTCAGATTTGGATACTACAAAGGATGACTGGTTGGTTAAGGTACGAGTTTGCCGGATGTGGGAATTTAAAAACTACAAGAGAAGCAAAGAGATGATAAGTCTAGACATGATACTTATTGACGAAAAGGTAATACCCCTTTCATTTCAACTTTTAACCACATTGTTGTTGATCAGGTTATTGCGGATGCACTTACCAACTGACATGTAACAGGGAACTTTGGTACATGCGGTAATCTGGAAGAATCAAGTCAACCGGTTTCGTGCTAATTTATCCGAAGGCTCTGTGATCATTATCAGGAACTTTAAGGTCGCTGAAAGTATGGGTGAATACAGACCCGTACAATCTGATGTTAAAATCACTTTTCTGCGGATAACTGCCATACAAAAAATAAATGATGATACTGTTAATATCCCTAAAAATGGCTTCCAGTTTATTCGGCCAAACATTGTTCGCTCAAGGGTCAATAACAACACCTACCTATCAGGTAAACTTTTACACTTCAATTATCTAACACACATTCATCCCCGTATGTACTTAATATTCTCCCTATTGAACTTGTAGATGTAGTCGGATGCTTATGTGGAATAGGTGATCTAGAGAGTGTTGGTTCAAAGTGGAAAAAACGAGACCTTCACATTCTTACTGATCCGTAATTAATAAATCTCATCTGATTATTTTCGCTTATATTAAAGTAACCCCAAAACATCAAGCAGAACACTAACAGGTTACGTTGTTTGTTTAGCGAGGATAGGTCTGCCAAAGCCAAAATAACCCTTTGGGAGGATTACGGTGAAGGATTTTACCCATACTTATTCCCCCCTGAATACGGTCCATACATTGTCATTATTACGGCAACAACAGTGAAGGAATTCAGAGGTAAATACTATTACAAAGCATATTGGTTAAGTGCAGTTTTAACGTCATTAGGTCAACGTAACGTGTAAAGCTAATTTTATAACAGGTGAAATTACTTTTGCCACCACAGAAGCAACCAAAACGTATGTGAATCTTCAAACGGACCACATCACCTCATTGATTCAAAAGTTTGCAACCAAACCCGTTCACATACAAACAATTGAGAGTGGTAATGGAAGTAACATACCTATTGCGGAGGCAATGTTCCAGAGCCGGATGACTATTACTGAGTTGTTGGATTCGGACTGGAGTTTTGACATAGAGGTTAGTACGTTAAGCAACCTTCGTACCTTATGAACAATACATTAGATCAACATGTTTTGACTGCATATTGAACTAATTTCTTTTCAATTACTAGGAATGTTTTGTTACATTGCGTGCTCAGATCAGTCAAATAGATACCTACTTTGGTTGGCACTACATATCGTGCAACTTATGCAACAAAAAAATAGAACCTAAAGATGGCGTCTACACCTGCAATAAGTGCGAAAAAGAATGTGACTTCCCGTTGGTTAGGTATGGAAACAGTTAACAATCTACCACATGCGTACTTTTATTCAAACACTAATTATTTATGGCACACACATGTACAAAATACACATTAAGGTAAAAGACAACGGAGGGAAGACAACTTTGGTTCTTTTTAATGGGGTTGCGGAAAAGTTGCTCGATACTTCGGCTTCTAAGTTGGTAAATCAAATGTCCAAAGGTGATACGCATGTTCCATCGCTAATTGAGAGCCTCTGCGGCAAGGATTTTGTATTCAAGCTTAAATTGACCAACTTCAATTTGAAAGAGGGGCTAGAAAATTATACGGTTACACAAGTGTTTGTGCCGAATGAAGAATTGGAATTGCAACACCGCATTAACAAAGAGAAAAATGTAATGTTATCAGTTACATTTTAATACCTATCTTTTT
The DNA here is from genome assembly GCF_900185275.1 of Solanum verrucosum. NCBI lineage: Eukaryota > Viridiplantae > Streptophyta > Magnoliopsida > Solanales > Solanaceae > Solanum > Solanum verrucosum. Next base: position 2,193,128 of record NW_026020264.1, read on the forward strand.
AATTCATTCATCATTGACTTCCAAAGCTAATCGTCCAACTTACATCCCCTTTACTGCTAAATATGCATTTTAAACTACAGAAAAAACTCAAAATGGAAGCGATGCAGAACTCACATGTGCAAAAGTCAAGAGGTTCACACACCAACAACTCAGAAGAACATCCGGCCGACGGGGAAGGGACTTCCAATGGCAACACAAGAGTTTATGCAAGAAGGCTGATAAAGAAAATGAAGCACTTGATACACCTCGATGGAGAAAGTGATGGAGACAAATAAAAAAATGCACATTTAGAACCCAATTTACAATTAAATATGTTATGGACCGTAGAAGTATTATTGTAATCAACTAGCTCCTTATTTGTTTGTCAAGGTATTATTAATTTACGAGTACATACTTGGGTGATTTAATAGCAAAAGTTGTTCATCTGTGGAATGATTGGGTATTATGTTTCCTCAACTCCAACAAATATCGCACTTAAAAATGTGTCTATATTTACAATGTGTTCATGTCCACCTTCTCTTGATTATATGAAGTCTACCTTCTAATAACCAGTTAAATTTCAAACGACAATGCGAGAACCTAATGCACGTCTCTAATTTAGACAGAAACTGCACATATAGAAAGCAAGGTTCGAGGCAAAGTACTCCATTCTTTAGCTTTTTTGTTGCGTTCTGCCAGGCATTTAGATTTTTGCGCAAACGAGTTGTACAATCCAATACCTTCACCGGAATCTAACGCCACAAAATAAACACAATTCACATCAACTGAAACTAAAATGAGAACTATAATAGATAAACCCCCAATGTATTCGATAACGTAGATATAATAGAAATAAATAACACCATATACCACCACTCATTTAAAAAAAAATCACACATCACTGTTAAAAAAGGCATAATTACATTCAATATGAATAAGGCCTCAAACGGTGTGTCCTTTCACTTCCTTCCAGTTACTCGCTATTTATAATTCAAAAACAACGTATTCACCAATGAAATAACGCACCACCCTTAATCCCAAAACGTTGTCCAATAATAAAACAATGTCGCCGCCGACTACGGGTACAACAGACGGACGAAAAAGGACACAAACAATATGTCCTTTCACGTGGATAGTACATGCCGCTTCAACTAAGAAAAAAAGACCGGCAAAAAAAGGTACCAAAATGTATGTCCTTTGGCTTGCTTAATACATGCCACTTAAAATTTGAAAAAAAGACAACAACCAATTACACACTACAACAAGTATTATGAATCAGATCCAACCTATTCTTACCATTGAAATAACATACCACCATTACTCCAAAAATCTCTTGCCATTACTCAAACAACGCCAATGCGTTCTAACAATACAACTGTTGCACAATAACGGGCTAAACAATGTGTCCTTTGGCTAACTATAAATATGTTGCTTGGAATTTCATAAAACACTCAACTGCCAGTTACTGAAATAGCGTACCACCCTTATTCCGATGATATCTACCCATAACTCCAACAATGCCGATGCCTTATAAGAATTCAAGTGTGCCCCGTTGATAATTCAATACCGGTCAGATTGGCCGGTAATCATAATACAGAAATATACAAGCCAAATTTAACCACCCAACAACGACAAAATCAAGCGCTTAACAGGGACTGTTGCCTGATACATACATCAAAATATAATTCAAAGAACCAAATAAAGAGAACTACATTGTACCCCGATCGATAACAACAACACAGGTGAGTGAAGGTAAAGTACCACAATATCACTTGAATAATATAAAGCAACATGTAAATTAGGATGGCCCACTGGGTGCATTCACCACAAATTTACGTGTAGTTGTTCCAAATATAGGCCTCATCTATAAATGATACAAATACACATTTTTAAAAATTAAAGGAAATATTGGTTACAACAACACAACTTTAACATTCAAACTTCCTTATGTTGCACTGAATTTTGTAAGCTTATATATAATTTCTCAACATTGCAGATTACCCGTCGTCTCTGCTAGCACAAATCAAGCTTTACAAATAACATTCGATCAGACATAATGGACGTCATATCAAACATTATTAAGGCGTTTAGAAGGCCTGCTGATGTACCCGCCCATATTAGGAAACTGTAACAACTTCTGCCTCTTTTAGCAGTCCAAGACAGCATGTTGAAACAGAGAATAAAAAGTTATACATTGTCATCAATCTCCAGCCAAGGGGTTGTGGAAATACAAAAACTCAAAAAAATTCGGGGAAAGTATGCGCGTTTGAAGCGTAAGCTCACATTACTTCAACGACAGTACAAAGGTCACCCACTGAAGCAAGCAAAACGTGTTCTTTATTACATCAAAATATTGGAAAAGGTGGTGCACGCAACAGCTATCAGAATGACAGAAATCCATCGACAAATACAGGGTAAGTTCATATTGATCCATATATCCACTGCACAACTCCGAACCAAATTTACCAAATTGAACTACTAACTACGTATGTCGATCCCACACCTAAACATTACAACACAGAAGGAATGAAAGACATCTCCCCATTAATCAATACTAGCACGTTACAATAGTTGCTACCGATCTTTCCCATACATTTACATTATGTGAAACTCTTCACGCCTCATTACAGTAGGAACATAAATACAACGTAATATTAGTCATGCATAATAACGTAGACACAGTCTATACTTACAGATGAAATCCAAGATGTATTCTACTGAGTAACAATTTTTTAATAAACATCTTCTCAGGCGGACACTATAACCAATCCAATGACTCAGTTATGGAGGAATGTGCAGACGTCTCACATGTAATGCATCTGCAGACAAGTAGTAGCAGACAAGCCAGTCAGAACAGTACAGGTACATCTGTCACTCAGTCAACAAGACACATAATAACATATACACATAACTCTGTATTAGGTACAGAACTTCATTATTCACGAATTCAATACTTATATTGTCTCCCACCTGACTTATATGACAGCTGGATACAAGACAAGATTGAATTTGGGCCCTCCAACCTACACCTGTCAATATTGTCAGGCAATTCTGTGGTATGAGGAACGGACAGACAAAAGTAAAAATACAAGACAACCTAAATTTACACTTTGCTGTATGGAAGGACGAATCCGTGTACCATTACTGACTCAATCACCATCGTACCTCAAATATCTATTGGGCAATGAATCCGGAAAAGTGGGGATGAACTTTAGGAAAAATATCAGGGTATATAACTCCATGTTTGCATTTACATCAATGGGAGGTCGAGTTGACAGATCAATCAATCGTTCTAAGGGTCCTTATGTATTCAGAATAAGTGGGCAAAATTATCATCACATAGGCTCACTATTACCAGAAATTGGAAAAAGTCCACAATTTGCACAACTCTATATATATGACACGGATAATGAGATAGAGAATAGAATAAAAAGTCTGATGCATGAAGAAGTTGAAACAGAAATCGCACAAGGAATATCTGAAATGCTAGACGAGCATAATGTTTTGGTTAAATCATTTCGTATGGCAAGGGATAGATACTTAGAACAACCACAAGCAGAGTTCCGTATGCGCATCCTATCTGAAAGGACCCAAGATGGCCGACAATACAACAGACCAACGGCTTCTGAAGTTGCTGGATTAATCATAGGAGGCCTTACAGATGCTAACTTTCAGTAAGATGTCATTGTGGAACACCGCAAGAACGGACTGCAAAGGATCACAGATTTACACCCATGTTTCATGTCGATGAATTACCCATTAATACATCCATATGGGGAAGATGGATATAGGCTTGGAATACCTTTAGATTCTGCAAGTCAAAAAACATACACTCGGACAAATTTGACAATGAGACAATTTTATGGATACCGCATACAATAATGCCTCAATGAGGGACACACTCTCCTCCAAGCTGGCAGGCTATTTCAGCAGTACATTGTGGATGGTTACATGGCAATTGAAGAAGAAAGATTTAGGTACATCCGGAAAAATCAACAGAAATTAAGGTCTGATCTTTATGGTGGCTTAATGGATGCTATTGTACGTGGAGATTCAGATTGCTCAATGGTGGGAAAAACTATTATACTACCTTCCTCCCACACTGGGGGACCTCGCTACAGGGCACAAAATTATCAAGATGCAATGGCTATATGTCGGTGGGCTGGATACCCAGATTTGTTCCTGACTTTTACTTGCAACCCAAAGTGGCCGGAAATAAATGCAATGACGAGACTAATAAACCAAGATCCTGATGGTTGCCGGGTGGACATTATATGCCGAGTCTTCCAGATCAAGTTGTTGCAGCTAATGCAGATTCTTAAAAAGGATAAGCCTTTCGGGACAATAATTGCGTGTAAGATATGACAATCAATAATCTTCAATATTGTCTTACTAAATCACACAAAATGCAATCTCAATGCTTTTAAATTACAATATAGGTACATATATATGTGCAACCAAAAGCATGGAAGATTATCACAGAATCTTTAACATGTGCACACAAGACCTACCCATAACTCCTACAAAGCTTAATTACTAAGAATTACATCACTTCTTTATGAATACATGATATCTAGCAACCAATTCACCTAACCAACATGCTAATCACGTCCACATACTAATTTGTTTGTAGGTATATATACAATTGAGTTCCAGAAACGAGGCTTGCCACATGCTCATATACTGCTTTTCCTTCATGAAACACAAAAAAACCCCACAACAGATCATATCGACAAAGTAATATCCGCTGAAATACCAGATTACAGAGAAGATCCAGATGGGTATAATGCCGTGAAAAACTTCATGATGCACGGACCGTGCGGAGAACAAAATCCCAGTTGCCCATGTATGAAACAAGGCAAGTGCACAAAACATTTTCCAAAGAAATACAATGGTCGAACAAATTTTGATTCGGATGGATTCCCTATTTATATGAGACGGGACACAGGTATTGAAGTCAAGAAAAATGGTGCCAGCTTAGACAACCGATATGTTGTCCCATATAACAGGGACTTGCTTGTCCAGTTTGATGCACATATAAATGTTGAAGTATGCAATTATGCGAGGTCGGTCAAGTACCTATTCAAGTATGTTCATAAAGGGTCTGATAGAGCCACATCAATAATAGAATCAACCGGTACTCCAACAGAAAACGATGAGATAAAAAAATACCTAGATTGCAGATACATATCGGCCACAGAAGCTTGCTGGAGGATCTATTCATTTGATATACATCACAGGCAACCGGCTGTTGAGCGCTTACCATTTCATTTACAGGGCCAAAACACAATAATATTTGAAAAATCAAGGACAGCTGAAAGCGTACTAAGCAGACACGATTTAGAAAAAACAAAATTTACAGAATGGTTTGAGGCAAACAAAGAACACCCTGATGCAAGAGAGCTGACATATTCCGATTTTCCAACGCGTTGGGTTTGGAATGGAAGAGACAAAAAGTGGACCAGGAGGAAGAAGGGGCACGCAGTTGGCAGAATTTACTTTGCACATCCAGGAAGTGGAGAACGTTTTTACATGCGTATGCTGCTAAATTTTGTCAAAGGATGTACTTCCTTCGAAGGCATCAGAAGAATCAATGGAGTAGATCATAAAACATATAGAGAGGCCTGCTACGCTTTGGGGTTATTAGATGATGACAAAGAGTGGAACGACTGCTTGTCTGAGGCGTCCCAGTGGGCTTCTGGAAACGAGTTGCGACATCTCTTTGTTACTATACTTATGAACTGTCAGGTGTCAGATACACGTAAGCTATGGGAGAATAACTACGGAATATTATCTGAAGATATCATGCATATCCAGCGAAAGAGATTACAATTCAATGATTTGCAGCTAAACACAAAGCAGATTGAAGCGTACACACTATTTGAGATTGAAAGCATCCTTCTAAAAATTGGGAGAAGTTTGAAAGATATAGAAGGAATGCCCCTTCCAGATTCAGCATTAATGCGAAATGTAGGGAATCGCCTAATCAATGAAGAGCTAGACTACGACAAAGACAAGCTCCAAATACTCCATGATCAATCACTCGCTTTGTTAAATGCATGCCAACGCCCGGCATATGAGGCAATAATAACATCAGTGGATAACGAAGAAGGGAAATTATTTTTTATACACGGCCATGGTGGTACGGGTAAGACATTTCTGTGGAATACTATTATTTCAAAGATCAGATCACAATCACAAATCGTTCTCCCCGTCGCTACTTCAGGTATAGCAACTTTATTATTACCAAATGGTAGGACTGCTCATTCGCGATTTCATATTCCTCTAGACATCACGCCAGAGTCAACATGTGAAATCAAACAAGGCAGTCAATTAGCGGAACTACTTAAAAAGACCGCTTTGATAATCTGGGATGAGGCACCAATGGCAAACAAATTGTGCTTTGAGGCATTGGACAGAACCTTGAGGGATATTCTCCAAGATAGATATGAAAATAGTGCCATGAAACCTTTTGGGGGCATAACTTTCGTATGTGGTGGTGATTTCCGTCAAATACTCCCGGTTATTCCAAAGGGAACAAGAGGTGATATTGTGGATGCAGCGCTGAACTGCTCACAGTTGTGGCCCTACTTCTCAATTTATGAATTGACGGAAAACATGAGACTTAGCTGTGGAAAAGTCAGGGGTTCTGAAGCACGGAAAATAGCAAGTTTTGATAAATGGCTTTTGCAGATTGGAGATGGATCCGTTTATGTAGATAATAAGAAGGACCTCATTCATGTGCCCGCTGATGTATACATTCCAACATCGCACAATCAGATAGAATCCATTGTAGAGGCAGTATATCCGTCCCTGCTACAGAACTATAACGACCCATCCTACTTGAAAGAAAGAGCCATACTCACACCAAAAAATGAAATGGTCCATGAACTGAATGAGAAAATTCTGAAGCTGATACCTGGGGAAGGAAGAACTTACTATAGCTCGGACAATGTGTGCAAAGCAAGCGTGAATACTAATGAGGAGGATATATTGTACCCAACAGAATTCCTAAACAACTTGCGATTCCCAGGTATCCCAAACCATGACATTCACTTGAAAGTAGGAAGTCCGGTTATGCTGCTTAGAAATCTAAATCAAACTGAAGGCCTATGCAATGGTACAAGATTAATAATAACACATCTGGGTATTTGGTCTGTTACTGCAAACATAATCTCTGGAAAGAACATCGGTTCAAGAGTCACAATACCAAGAATTATCATGTCACCAAACGATTCAAAGTGGCCTTTCAAACTCAACAGGCGCCAACTTCCTTTAGCACCCTGTTATGCTATGACCATCAACAAGAGCCAGGGGTAAACTATTCAAAGAGTTGGGTTGTATCTGCCAAAACAAGTATTCACACATGGCCAATTGTATGTCGCAGTATCACGTGTAACAAAAAGAGAAGGATTGACAATTGTCAATGCGGACGAGGACACAAATGACCCTACATACATAAAAAATATTGTTTACAGGGAAATCTTCCAAAACGTTGGCCCAATAATAGTGCAAACTGAGGAGGTATTTCTTAGCAATTAACTATTTGGTCTGGCGATTATAAATATACATTACACCAAATAATGGCCTAACTAACTTCTCGCAATGACCCATGTGCAGATAAACATCCATACTAACGAGGATTCGTGATGGAGGTGGAATGTAAATGCAACACTTGCGTGCAGGCCTAACTAATACAATAGAGACCAGTGCAGCTGCCAATGGACTTTAATAGTACAGATTACATTCATGATAAGGGCACCTAGGATAGACGACCTTCATGGAAAGCGCTGATTTGAGAAGCTAAAAATAAGAAATGAATGTCCTGCTTACTATTTCTACTTGCAGCACAAATATGGGTCCTCTTTTACAAACTTAATAGTGAATGATTCATGTACTGTCACAAATATGTAACATTTAACTATACACACTGCATACGTATGGGCCATATTACATAGACAACCATCATATATACCTTTGTATATAATGCGCATAGTTTATACACATGTACGCAGAGCCACCAACAAACTATACAACACAACAAACAATATGTAGCAACTTTGGGACTACGAAAATTACGTTTGACAAAAATAGGGGAGAAAAATAATAGTGATGTCGGTGTAAGATTGGAGCATTGCACAGAATAGTCAACTGTATTGATCAGGTAGATGCTAATGTTGGCCATGCTCCAGATGAAAAAAATATGATGTATTACAAAACGTAGAGTTACATACAAAGACAGTCACATTACTATAACAAATGATGTCCGTACAAATATGTGACGACTAAATATAAAGACCACCAAGAAACCTCAAACGTTAAAGTGCATTAATAAATTGAATGTTTCCCGACGAAACATGGAATCACATTACAACACTTAAACCACAAGTAAAATAATGCCACAGTCTACGACACTTCCAAAAATTGACCGCTTCTTCAGTTACGCTTCTTCAACATATTATATAGTCGAATTAAGCCTAACCTAGACCCGCGCAAAGCGCGGGTGGATTCCCTAGTATATTATAACAATCTTTACTAATTTTATAATAATACATAAACTATACTCCCTCCGTCCCATATTAGATGGGCACTTCCAACTTTACACGGTCATTAAGAAATCATTAATACATTGGAAGACTTCACCATTTTGCCCTTTGTTTATATCAATGCACATTGAAATGAGTTACAAAAAATACACATACAATATAGGAATGGTCATATTAATTGTAGGGGTAAAATGGAAAAGAATTAATTAATTCTATCCTAATTTAATAAGTGCTCAAATAATATGAAAAAAATATTTTTAGTAAGATTCTCATATAATATGGGACGGAGAGAGTAACAATATAGCCCGGGCTTTCTTTACTAGGATTTGGAGAGAGGCAAATAATTGTATGACCTTTTGGCCAATGAAGGTCATAAACATGAAGAAGATGTGCTTGTATGAAAAAATATAATTAAGAAAATGAAAATTTTGAAACATAGCCTTTTGAACTATTTCAGAACATTTAATATTTTCTTTGTAAAAAGGATTAAAACATTAATCTTATTCTTACAAATAGTTTGCAAATATTTTGAATCATACCTATAGGGACTTATAATATTTATATAAACTTTTAAATAATTAAATTTTATTTTAGAAAATTTAGATATTTTATAGAATAGGTTGAAAACTATGTCAAGATATCCTTCACTTTCTAGCAAATGATCATCCATCTTACTCTAATATTTTGGCTGATTGCAAGGAACTTTCTACTTAAACTTGGAAACCCTTCGGTGCAGCATAAATATAGGGAAGAAAATCAAGTGGCAGATACCTTGGCTAAGGAGGGGTCTAGATTGAAGGAAGCTAACTCCCTCGTACTTTGGACAGCTCCTCCATTTATTGTTTCTAGTAGAATAGAAGCAGACAAAGTAGGAACTCTTTATGTTAGGCTAAAAAAGTCGTCTTCTACTATAGAAGGTATTAATGTGTATAATGTAATCCCAATCCCTTTCCCAAACGTTACTAGCCATACTCGGCCATTTACTTGTACTGATGCATATTAAATTATAATATATCATCTTGTTTACCAAAAAAAAAAAAGGTTGATTGTACTTTTAAGTTCTTTCAATTCATATAGACTTGGTAATTGGAGCGCGTGTTTTGAAGGTTTAGGAATAGAACTTACTACATTGAATAAAATAATTATTTTCAATCCAAAATCTAAACCTATTTCTCCTTTCATCTTCCGGCTATGTACATTAAACTACTATATAAAGAAAAAATATTTCTTCGAAGAGAAAATCATGCAATGAAAGTACATCTTAAATTTAACAATGAACCAAATAATTAGAGTTCACCAAAATTGTGGTGTAAAATTACTTTTTTCGACAATTTTGTGAAAATTTAGTAAAATGATTATGTAGTAAGTAAATCAAAAGTATTTATAGGGAGAACGTTAAAATTTGCTAGAAAGACGAATGAAATATTTACTTAAACATAACTCATTGTAGATTAGTCTAAGAGTAAGGTAGAACATATTTAGCAATAATGGTTCTTTTTTTAGTTCTAATTTTTGCTAATGTTGCACACATCAGATCAGAGATTTTAAGTATGCGTATGACCATAGATTTCAAATATTTTTCATAACAAAATGAAATTATGTTACATATCACAAGATAAATGACCATTTGTTATCCAAATCAAGAACCGTTTGATTTGTTGGGAAGCTAGACTTTATAAGCTATATTTCCATGTGTTAGTGTTTATTGTTTTATATGACTAACATAAGACTCGATTGTTAGATATTACGAAGGTTCAGTGAGCATATATCTTCTAACATTAAATGTTTGTAATAACATGAAGGATATCTACAAGTACCAGTGGAATCAAACTATTATTTGTTTAGAAACCTATAATTACATGAAGTAACAATAACAAGAAACTTAGCAAGTCAAATACAGATTTCTCAACTCAAGTTCAATCTAGTACTGCTCTCCAGAAATCGAACAAGGAGGAAGATTCATCATCGTCAGCTGCAAGAGAGAAACTCATCGATCAGTCAGAATTTCGAGCTACTCAATGTGTGATTTCAAGAAATATTTCATATTAGGAAAGCTCAGAATTTGAAACTAATGCTGACTAACTATATTCAGCTGATATTTAAAGGGAAAACTTACCATAAACGCATATGTCAAGACAAGAATTTCCCATGCTCTCTTGTTCTTCGCGAATTTCACTTGCTGAATTCTGAGCAGAAGAGCTGCAGCAAATCAGTTCAATCATCTCCAATGTACATATCTCTCCAATATCGAGAGGTATTTCCTCAAGACGGATGCATTTCCTCAAAACTAACTTTTGAAGGTTTGGGAAGTTAACACTACCAGCTTCCCAGTTCACTAGACGTGGCTCAGAAAGCAGTAGGAACTTTAGCTGGCTAAATTCGTCTTCATCACTTAGTGTCCACGCACAACCTTCAAACTCATTATCTCTAAGTTTAAGCACTTCAAGATTGGGCAATGCAGCTAGACTTGCCATGTCTTCAGAAAGCAGAAGACAACCGGATAATACTAACCTCTTAACAGATGTTAGGGAAGCACACCAGTTTGACAAGTTGAGCCGCTTCTGGCCATAGCAGATGCATTTCAATGTTTCAAGTTTCTCTAAATGTACCAGATTTTTTAAGTATTCAGATGCATCGTCTGATGCAGCATCGAGGATACTCAGTTTACGTATATTGGGAAGGCATGAAAAGACTTCCTCTGTACAGCTAGAAAAACATAAGTGAGAAAGTTCCTCCAGATTGCTGAGCCCCAAAACATCATCTGTTGTGGTACTTCTTTTAGGCTTAGACAGATAATTGCCACTCAGTAGACGCAGACGCCTTAGCTGTGTCATGTTCCACATATCACGAGGCAGAATCAAAGTTTTGTGCATATAATACAGTTCCGGCTGTTGAAATACCAAGGTTTGCAGATTATAGAGATGAGACACTGAGGCGGGGAGACCACCATTTGATTGAATCCAAAGGTACCTTAGATGAGTTAGTTGTGTTATCTCAGCTGGAAATGCAGGAAACATATGAGAAAAAATTGCCAACACTCTGATATGTTTGAAGCTCGCGAATAAGGAAATTTGCCTATGAGGTGGAGCAGAGATTAACAGTTTACCCCAGAAAAACATCAATCGAGTTACATGAGATGACAACTCACTAGAATCATTTAGAGAAATGTTGGAAAGAAAACTGAAGCCACGACCCTCATTCCTCTGTGCTAGGAAGTTTGAAACATATCGAGTTGATGTCACGTGCAGGAACTTCTCTTTCTGAGCTTCTCTTAAGCTCAAGTCCCTCAACAAATCATGCATGCCACAACTTCTGATCTCACCATTGAACCTCCTCTTTCTAATCATTATTAGATTTCTACTAATAAGATCCTCCAAACACTCTTCTGCAACTTTTTCCAAGCTCTTGACCCTTTCTGCTTTTAGAAACCCTTCAGCAACCCAAACTTGGATCAATGTCCGAGCTTTTATTTCAAAATCTTCCGGAAAAGCACCCATAGAGAGGAAGCATGGCTTGAGGTGGTTCGACAGGTAATTGTAACTCATACCGAGCACTCCTAGGCATTTATCAGGATCGTTCGCAACAACTGAATTAACAGTCTTGGCAACAATGATCCAACTTTCTCTTCTCCTAGAAATCTTAGAAAGATGCCCTGCAACCACCAGAATTGCCAAAGGAAGTCCACCACATCTTTCCGCTATTTGCTTCCCGATATCCTCTAACTCAGAAGGACAAAGATCATTTACCCCAAATACCTTAATGGAGAGTAATTTCCAACTATCATCTAAACTTAAGACCCTCATCTCATGCAAAGGGCTATCAGGATTAGCATAAGCAGCCACATCCTTAAGCCTACTCGTTAATATGATTCGACTCCCATTGTCATCATCTGGAAAACATCTTGTTACATCGTCCCAAACTTTAGTACTCCAAATATCATCAATGACAATAAGATATCTTCGATCCTTAAGTTTTCTATATAATGACTCCGCTAACTGATCCTCAGTTTTCTCTACAAGCTTATCTGTCGTCATACCTGGAATGCAACGGACTAGACTTAACAGCAACCTCCTCATTCCATACTCTCGAGATACAGTAACCCATGCATGAACATCAAAGCGAGACCTAACTCGAGGATAATCATAAGCTTTTTTAGCGAGTGTCGTTTTGCCAATCCCACCCATACCTGTAAGGATTGATCTCACATATGTGTCATTTAACTCTATCCATTTTTATAAAAGTAAAGTGACAACTACTTTTGCTGCATTAAAATAATTGAACTTTACTCACTATAATAGAAAATTTGCTACTTTTATTCTCTATAACAATAAAGTCACCAACTTAATTTGATTTAGTCCTATATCAACAAAATCTATCCATAATGTACTTTAATAGGTAAAGTTTAATGATCATACGTCAAATTAACCCTACCTGTAATTGCAACGACTTCTCTCTCGGATGAGTACCCAAGTAGCCTTTCTATAACCTTCTCCAAATCATCATCAAGACCAACAACATCATTCTCCAAATTTGCATTAAAACTAGGTCTAGATGGACTTCCAAGCCTCGCCTCGAAATGATCTTCAGCAGGTTCAATGTCATGGTCATGGCTTGTGCAAGTCTCAAGACTCAGCACCAACTCTTCCCTTAGTAACTCAATCTTCTGTACTACTGGTACTAAACTTCCAACTAAATCTTCATTTCCTCTTTGATGAATCTCACAAATCTTTAGTTCAATAATATTCTCAGCTTCATTGAGAGCATCTCTAAACTTTCCAACCAAATCTTTGATATTTTCTTGGTGATAATAACTACTTTTGCTACTATCATCAAGAAAGGCTTTGAAATAATCAAGAGATGCAGCTAAAGATTGAATTTTTGGGTCAGAAAACAAACCTAGGATTCTGGTACTGAGTTGCTCTAGAGTTTGAGCAAGAGAAACAACAGAAGCATAAGCCATCAATTAGTCTCACCAATTGAAGAGCAAGAAAATACCTCTTTTACCTGAAAAAAAGTTGAATTGCCAAAGAGAAAATGGAGAGCACTTCAATGCTGAAAGGGACAATATACAAAATTATTAGCTAGTAGATGAAAATTGAAGCTTAGATAGATGCTGGGGCCTGGGACAGCTGTGATTGAAGTGAAAAGTTTTTGGTTCCTTTTCACAACTCATATGCTGAGTGAGGCTAATCTAATTGTAATAGTCCTCCTAGTAGTCTAACCAATATGCCAAAATGCCCTCAACTTCACATTACTAACTTAAACAGTGATGGCTCTGAATCATCTTTTACTATACTCAACTTCTAGTACCACACTTAGGTAAGTCAAGATCGATCAGTCTTTTATACAAAGTGATAAATGAAGAAAGAATAAAGAGATCACTTTCAGAGTTAAAACAAGATACTCAGAGCTGAGGAGAATTCAAAGAAGGAAAATGAACAAGGACAACAAACTAATTTTGTCATATAAATAACCTTTGGAGTCCTCATGTTGCAACACAAAATTTTGAATGAATAAATAAAATACACTAGAACATTAAGGGTACTATAAGTTACAACATTGCATCCATCTCAATGGGGCAAAATATGAAATTCGTATACATCAAGCAGAGTTCCTATCTGGGGATAAAACCTAGAACAGGGAGCAAATTTTGATTTGGTGTCTCTTGTTTGATCTTGGATCGATTAGGAGCTTTTACATGGCTACATTCTGCACAAAATAAAGTACACTTCACATGGACAAACAACAAGGACACACCCAAGTTTGGATGAAAAACATGACAGATTACACAGCTACAGAACATCTTCAACTCATTTTGCATGGTTGATAGCATCACTTGGATGACCTTCGCGCTATTATTTGCTTTGCATGCAAAACTTGAGAGTTCCTTCCTAGCAATTGATACCACACGCCTGAACATCTGGTCCAGTAACTCTTGTTGTGAAGGGATCAATCCGCACCCATAACAAAGAGAAAATGGAGGCCAGAAGAATAGACCACACGACCACGATAGTGGGTGTCCGGTTCTGACGACCCATGAGACCTTTGAGGAAGGGGTAAAGGTGAACGATCACCCAGAAAGCAAAGAATAATTTACCGAAGAGGGGACCCCATGATTGGTAACCACTGTTGATGGCATATGAGATGCCGGCCACAACTCCTACCAGGTTTACAATGAGGAGAGTAGTGGGGGGTATAAGAAGAGTTGTCCATTTGAACAAGTAGAGTTCCGCAAAGTCCCCATCTTCATCTGATGCCTTGGATGTGACAGTAAAATTGGTATCAATACCAGCAAGCACTTTGAGCAACCCTTGGAAGACGGCAAACAGGTGAGCTGACACACCACCAATGACCCAAAACTGTTCATTTCTCCACCATTCATCAATTCCAACACCACTCCATCTCATCTCCAGAATACCAGTAGCGAAAATGGAAAGAAAGAGGGATATGAACCAGATGCTAGCAAGGTTACTAATCTGCAAAAGTAAAATAAACATATCATAAATCCTATGAAATGATATCTTGGTAAATGTATGATAAAACAACTTTTTTTTTGGATGACAAGGAAAACCCACAGTCGCTACCCTTTGGGTGTGCACAGGGGGTTCCCTCGCTCCTATGCAATAGCTCGCAAACCACATAGGAGAGGTAGCCCACACTAGGCAATCCCGGTGCGACGAGCTTGACCCAGAAGGCAAACCCCTTGCTTTCGCTGGCAAGGGGTTTCAAACTTGAGACCTCCAACATGGAAGTCCCAAACCCAAACCACTGGGCCACCCCGAAGGGTTAAAGCAACTTAAGAAAGTATGTTCAATGTAAGGACAAGTTTAGTAACTACGTGCAGTTTAAGACCAACTGACGGGTTACTTGAAGAACTCAAATTAAATGGGGGGATCATAGGTGTGTAGCAAATACAATATTCTGTTTCATTTTATATGAAGGCGTGCACTTTTTATCATATAAGACTGTGAAAGTGTTTGACTGGGCCCAGAGCTTAAGAAAGAAAGACTTTTGACTTTCGGAACTTGTGATCTTAAACATGCCATACCATTTATGTGGCTATATAATCACGTCATTAATGGTAAAATGAAAATTTAAAAGTAAAATTATTTCTAGATCTAGAAAAGTGTCATTTTTTTCTTAAGAGAGGGAAAAAAGTGTCATATAAACAGTAGTATCAAATAACCTTGGATATGCAAAAGAAGCCAAGATATAACAAGCATGTAAACAAGTTGACAAGAATTTAGAGATCCAATGCTAACCTGAGGGATAATGAATTTCCCAGTAAGTAGACAGATAGCTGGAAGCATGCAGTATATAAGAAGTGGAATGGAAGTGATTGGATAAATGGTGGTGTTGACATAAGCAAATCTCTCCAACCACTTCAACCGTCCATTGTATCCATACCATATAGGACAATGCCTACTGAAAAGAATTTCCACTGACCCTAAAGCCCATCGAAGCACTTGGTTCAGACGATCTGAAAGATTAATAGGAGCTGACCCTTTGAAGGCGGGTCTCTTGGGCATACAGTATATAGATCGCCAACCACGGGCATGCATCTTAAATCCAGTAAGAATATCCTCTGTGACGGAACCATAGATCCATCCAATCTGCACATACACAACGAAATTTAAGTATTCAAACACACAATAGTAACAACAATCATGGTCCAGTTAGAGTCTACAATAAGTAGTACCACAAAGAAATTCTCGTGTCTACAATGTACCAAAAACCGATGCATCTGGGAATTTAGTGATGTACAAGTAGCTCGACATTTTCTTTAAAGGGTATATGCTGCAACTCTCATTTTCCTTTCACCAGATCTAAGGAAATAGATATAATTTTCGGTATAACACTAGACACTGGATCTCTTTTTGGTTTACTTTTTCTGTCAGAAGGTCAAATACTAAGTAACAAGTCACCTAAAATTCAGTTAATAGAGTTCCGTGGCAATGATTGTCCATCTACAATTTCCTACTCATCCTAGAACTTTTTAAATGGTGAGCTTAATTCACATCACTTACAGGCTCTTCCCTACCTATCCTAGACTCTGGTGGGGCGGGAATCTAGAACACAGCATTACCTCAGTTCCCCATTCTGATTTATCTTCATAACCACAACTGATAACATGAATAGCCTCTTTCAAAAGGGTCTCCGGGGTAGCCGATTGAGGAACACCACCATTCTCCATGAGTGTTGAAGCAACAAAAACAGCCGATTGCCCAAATCTCTTCTCCAGGCTCATTTGTGACATGAGAAGTGACTTTTCATCATCAAATCCAGCACCTGATTTCATGATTGAAAGAGAGAGGAGAAACAGTGGGTGTGAGAAGTTGGAAAAACTTCAAGATTATAGTGAACCACCACATAAACGTATGGGACTTCAAGCATAAAGAAATAGGATAATCCTGTAAAGAATGAGTGCACAAGAAGCATAAAGAGGACAAAAGTGTACTTCAATTCTCAAAACTTGATAGAAGTGTATTTGCCTGGGATGAGTTGCATTCCTTGCTTATAACTTTAGCATGGTAATCAAGAAGCATTAACCCAACATATAAAATGCATGCCTAC
The DNA here is from genome assembly GCF_900185275.1 of Solanum verrucosum. Classification (NCBI taxonomy): domain Eukaryota; kingdom Viridiplantae; phylum Streptophyta; class Magnoliopsida; order Solanales; family Solanaceae; genus Solanum; species Solanum verrucosum. Next base: position 2,210,227 of record NW_026020264.1, read on the forward strand.
AGTTAGTGTTTTTTACTGTTTCCTTAGTAAGTACTCCCCTGTTTCAATGTGTTTGCCTTAACTTCTTTTTTAGTCATTTCAAAAGAATGTCTCTTTCCTTTTTTGAAAACTCTTTAATTCTAACTTCCACATACATGTTTAAGACCACAAGATTTAAAAATCTTCTTTACTTTATTAAACTCCTTCCCAAGTCAAAACCAGACAAACAAATTGAAACAGGTAAGAAGAAGTGGTGAGGGCAAGCAACACATAAGTGTATGCTTACCTAGAAATAGTATACTGCTTGCAGTTTTGTGTGTCAATCAGCAGTTACAAATTTTACAAAACCATATTCAACAAGCTAATAAATAAAGTGAGGTAATGGGGGAGAATTCCTACAGCAACAATATGGATTGGATCACAATTGGTTAATTGATATTCTAAAAGCTAGTCAACAGCATAAAGAAGTTCCATGTGCATCTCCTCTTTTCAACATTTCTAAAATCTGAACTTAGGTCCATTTTAAAAGGTTCAGGAAAAGCATAGTTATATTTCTGTTTGCAAGGGCAGGTCCAACACAATCCAGACTTAGAAATGACATTGTTGTCAATTTTTTTACTTCCATTATTGGACGATGGCAAACCTGATTCCAGAAGACAGGAGAACACGCACGGTTCACTCTTAAGAAAGCAAAAGAATATAGGACAAAATTCTAATTGTCGAACAACCATTACTTGGTGTGTCCCGGGTACTCTACAAGTCCTACTCACTAAAGGTAGGGGTCATCTTCTATTTTCCGGTTCAGAAGTAATTTCATGAAGAATATTTGAGGTAATCCAAAGCAATGAACTACAAGTTAGATAAGTCTAAATGATGAAGGAAGTGACTGTCTACTGATGTTGAAAAGTATTGGTATTGAAATCCATGGGGAGTTAGCAACTTGCAATTTTTCCTTTTTTTTCCCCTGAGGATGCAACAGCTTTGCCAATCAACTTACTAAAAGGAGTTGCTGAGTAAGGTGTGGTATAAAGCATCAGAGTGATCATTCTGGGATTGGCGAAGTACTTGGACAAAGATAACATGAAGTGAAAAGATTTAGTAATTTGAACTATACCTTCAACTCCCTCCTCTATATCCTCCAGATTGAATATTGGCACAGTGGGATCAACATTCTTACTAGATTTCTTCTTGTCTGAGCCTTTTTTACTTGATTTAGAACCCTTCTTTCTTGATCCACCGAAGCAGGAAGAGAGGAACCCTGCCTTCTTATGCTTTGGCTTAATTGGAGGTTCATAACCATATAAAGCTGTTCTATTGAAGACACATCCAGTACCCACATACACTGGGCCTTGAATTCCATCCAAACCTCTCAAGTTAATCTGGTTCAACAACAAAAAAAGATTTCACACCAAGATCCACATGAAATAATCTCATAAAAGCGCATGAAATGCATAAAACACCAAACTTACATCGAAAAAAACTGTATTCCTGTTGGCATATCGATCGTTCCTATCAATACCATCGAATCTCTGAGGGAATTGTACATAGCAGACATATTTTCCAAGGTTAGGATCCATCAAAAAGCACATTGCTTCTCTCAATGCCTTGCTGTTGTTTATGTAATGATCACAATCAAGATTCAACATAAACGGTCCATTAGTAAGAACCGCTGACACGCGAACCTGCACGATCATTGTATATGATAAAGATGCCCCATTTATGTCAAGATTGTTGGTTGGGGGGGAGAGGGGGGGATAAACTACTCCAATATTAACAACTTACCAGTGAATTCATGGCACCGGCCTTTTTGTGATGTTGGAAGCCAGGACGCTTCTCACGAGAAACATACACTAGTCGTGGCAACTCATTTCCATCACTGTCAAGTCCTCCACTTTGTCCCAAGAAAACCTGTACGCAACAAACAGAGATAACACAGTTACTCCCAGAACAGAAAATGCCCCGACAAAAGTTTAAATTTCAGCTAATCGTAAGTACGCAAGACCAATGTCAAACTCGTGGATTAAAGTAAGATCCAATCCTCAATACCTGCAAGTTAGAGTAATTGAAAAACACTGATATAGTTTGTTCTTAAAAATTAAAAATACATCCAACAAAGAAGAATTAAAAGTTACCTGAATCATCCCAGGATGATCCCTAGTGTTATTTCCAGGCCATGGTGTACCATCTTGCATAATCCATCCTTCTTCAGGGACCTTTTGAGCTTTTGCAACGAGGGCATTGATGCGAATTTTGAACTCTTCATACTCCCTCTGTATTATGATTCCAAGAAACATTATGAGCACACAACAAACAGAAAACAACAAAAGGTAGTGCAAACACTAAAACTGACCTTCATTGCCCTGCGATCTTTTACAAATGATGTTTGAACTTTATCCTTCAAGTAGTCAACCTTCTGAGAAAAATACCACTCTGGAGCTCGTGGCTCTATGCTGTACTTCTTAGAGAAAGGAACCCATTTCCTTGCAAACTCTGCTGTTTCAGATAGGGCTTCAAATGTCAACATGGCAGCACCATCATCAGACACATAACAGGACACCTTATCAACAGGATAGTCAACTGCAAGAATGGACAGGACAGTATTTGCTGTAACAAGAGGAGGCTCCTTCAAAGGATCCACAGTACTAACAAATATGTCAACAGCAGCTAATTGTGATGGCTCTCCTTCACGATCATACCTACCGCACATCATGATTAAAACTGAGTATAAGAAATAAAAATGGAAACGAGCAAAACAAAATAGAAAAGAAAAGAACGAAGAGAAAAAGATCAAGCTCTTACCTAAGTGCAAGCCTATCAAGATATGTCTCACGGTTGATTGGAAGCCACTTGGGGAACTGATCCAAAATCCAAGATACTGCAAACCAAATCTCGCATATCACAGATAACAACCATAACGGAATTGCATTGGGCACTGGATTCATTATCCGATAGTGCAAGAAAATACAAAGAATGACGAGCCGGAGGACAATAACCATCCTGTAAGGATTTATTCTAGACGATGGAATAGACACCTTCCTTGAAAGAGGTTGTCTAGCCTCATCATTGCTGCACCAACAAAGATGTACCATTAGAGGAAACTCAATTCTATATTCAAAGACAACACAAAATTTGAATGCTTCAACATTCCATCAGAATGCTGATCAGCACATATCATGAATACAGAATACTCTGTTCTCTTCTCCTTTTTTATTTTCTTTACAACAGAAAGATATCAGAGATGATCTACCAAAACAGCCACTCAGAAACCAGAAAATACATAACAAAGCCAGCAGAAGAAAAAAAAAACTCACAGTAAAGAGTCATCCCCCAGAATATCAGTACTAGCATCAATATCTCCAACTCCTCGTTCCGAAGGAGGATGGCTAGTGGTCATCGGCACAACATTCTTATCCTGCTTCATTTTCCAGCCATCAACTCTTTCTTTCCAAGCAACATTGCCAAGTCCAGGGGATCCAAACTCCCTTACCGGGTCCACAACCCTGATGTTAGCTGCCAAAATAAGAAAAGTACATAGAGCCTCAAATATCTAAAATCAGAGATGAGGAAGAGATAATTCTGTAACCCACTTGTCGAGCAAACCAGGAACATACGTGATTGGTTAGCATCTGTTGAATATGTAAGTGGATGGATGTGTTTTGCACCACCAGCAGGTCCAGGAGATGCCATTGAATAGCGTTCAGGTGATGCTGCAGACAATTCCCCAGAAACCTAGAGGTAAGAAGACAACAAGCATTCAGTCACTCATTCAATTACTTATACCAGGCAAGACAGTCAAGGAAAGGGGGAAGATAATAACATAAAAAGCTAGCAACTGTGAATCATACATCTGTTCCATTTGTAAGCAGAGGAATATGATTGTGGGAGACCTCCTTATCATACTTTGGAGCACCAGTCTCCTCACCCCGCCCGTAAGTCGCGTGCCAGCTCAACACACGGTCAGCCACTTTTTGCTTCTCATTCAGATTTTCAGAAGAGTAATTTAGATCACTGGCACCATCGTCAGCATCACCATCTTCTACACTTTCACCACTAATAGCAGGACTTCCTGTTACAATCAAGTAATACAGCACATCAAGATCTCAAATCAGAATAGTCTAGGACTTAATCGAGTTAACTGCCATTCAAATCTTTCAGTAGATTAGCAAGATGCAGATCCTTTTTTTCTTCTCTTTAGTGTGTTCTTTGTTGCTTGGGATGAAGGCAAGTTTACTTCATGCATATTCTCTTGATGGTAAATAATCGTTTTAGCAAAACCATTTTATCATCTTATAGAAAAAAGTTGCCAGTCAGCATATACAATCATGTACCAGACTCAAAAACTAAAGGTCTCTTACTTCTCTTGGCCAACAAGTCTTGAATGATCTATTAGCTATTCAACTCAATTGCTCAATCAGAATCATCCATACCTTTATGTCTCTTGTATCTGGTCTTGCACTGTGGGCAAGATTGATTCCCGTCCTTCCTCTCGTATTCATAGCATGGCCTACAAACAGGGAAGGCACAGACATCGCAAGCAACAAATGGCTCGCCATTCACAGTAGTGCCAACACCATCACCACAGATCTGACAGACTTGACCACCTAAGGTCTTCAAGGACTTCCCCTATGCAAAAAAATCAGCACAATAAGAGACTTCCTCACTTATATATATATATATATATATGCTTGCAAATCATCATTCAAGCTTGAATCTCATATCATACAAGATCAGACAAACTACTTCTACTCACACTAGGTAGAACAATTCTAAATTAAGCTTCACATCAAAGATCTAAACATTCTAAGACCTTCTGAAATTCAATAGGAACAACAGTAAAACATTAAAGTTCAGTTCTTGACAAATTACTACAAACATTTCAACCTGATACTGACACAGAGCACGAGGTAGTGGAACACCACATACAAATTAACTGGCCAAAATACCAAATCCATAGCAGAAACTGACAAGAAATGATATCATCACACCAATCTAAACAGCAATTGTGAGGAAAAAAAGGTAAAGGTAGAGTCTTTCTGTATTCCTTTCATGAACTAACCTTCACATCACCTTCTGGATCCATTGTCAGTCCACTTAGATGTAAACAACGGATTTGCAATCAGCTACCAGTCTCAGCCCGATAAGTCGCCAACCAACATGCCCAAATTACAGATCAGATCTATTTCAATCACCAAGTAAAGTAAAAGAAATCAGGAAAAGAAAAAAAAACACAAAATTAAAAGAAAGAACAGTCTATTTAGCTCTTGGTTCAGTTAGAAGGAGAATTCATTCAAGAAGAACAATCACAGGCATTTTAATTAAAGTAAACTCCCTCCCCCAAGTCAACTGAAAACCCCACAACTCAAAATCCATCCTTTTTCTAATTTCATCAAATTTCCCTCATCAGAAAGAGAAAATCCACCAACATTTCCCAAAAAAGAGGGCAAAAAGTACCTCAAGATCCAATAAATCAGGAAACCCAACCCCAGATCCTTCGATCCACAATATAAAATCAGATAAAGAGAGAAACCCAGAAGCCAAAATATCAAGAAAATGAAAGATCAACAGAGCATTGCCGACAACACACTCTCTCTCTCTTCCTCCTCTGCTTTCTTTGGGTGCCAATAAATACACAGCTATATATGAAAGGGGTATTGGAGTGTAGACTGTGCGTATTAGCTGGAGATAGTATTTGTTAGTATGTCGTGTCCGAAGAAAAATACATTTTTTGGTAATTAATAAAAGGGCTAGTTGGCTCAGCTTAGATGAGACGAAAGCGACACAAGAGCTGCCCTGTCCAAGTGTCACTGAGAATTAGTGAAGCTTGCTTTAGTTTTTAGAGAGAGAAAAATCACTCCACCGACAGCTCTAGAGAGAGAAAATCAGATCTCCAATTATTTCCATTTTATTTAATTAATTTCACCATCTTTTTTAAGTATTTCTTTGATCACTCAACTACTCCCTTTACTTCCTTTTTCCTGTTTTTGTTGTTTACTTTTCTGTGTCGGTTGATTGAAAGTGAAATGGGTGAAGAAGAAGAAGATGATGAAGTACAGGCTGCTTACAATGTGTTTGGATGGTTGTTACTTGGTAACGATTAAAAATCTTATTTTATCTCATAATTCATTTGATTTGATGTAAATATGTCGTTATTTTGAAATCAAAATATTTTAGTTTGTCTAATGATTGATTTGGTGATGAAGTAAAAGACGCTTACAATGTGTTTGGATTATTGTTACTTATTCTATTGTATTGTTAGTTTAAATATAATATTTATTTTAATTTTTAATTAGTAAATTTTATCGTACCTTATGTTTGGTACGACGAAAAATCTTATTTTATCTAACTGTCGATTTGATGTCATTATGTTGTTACATCAAAATCTATATTTGGTAATGATAAAAAAAATATTTTATTTAACGATCAACTTGGTGTGATAATGTCATTAACCTCTCCTCTTTTTTTTATCTCTATTTATTAGCATTCTATAATCTTATTTTATCCTCTATTCTACTTTTTTTTTTTTGTAACGATAAAGAATGTGATTTTATTTAACAGTTTATCTGATTACGTCATTAAGCTCTCCATTTTTTAATATCTATTTATTAGTATCTAATAATCTCATTTTATTATTTATTCTTTTTTTTTTACGTAGTCTTACCTTATGGAGTATCCAATATTTCTATTACCTTTTTAAACTATTGATACGTGGGATTATATAATAACAAAAAAAATACAATCTATCAAAATATTAAATTTATTTAAATAATAATATGATATAATAAAACATAATATAATATGCTATGAAGTAAAACTTAGCAATCATTCCAACAGAATGTATGGAAAAATTCAAAATTGTTGTTACACAAATTTTATGGACATTTATCTATAACTTTGAAAACTTATCTTTATACTAGATATTGGACCCCGTGCCAGCACGGGATCCAATATACATTATTTTTTTTATTTTAATTTATGTCATATTATGGAATTTGAGAAGTTATTGCAATTTTTATATAATCTTAAAAATATTTTAAATTTTTAGCTATTGTGATTTGTAGTACTATTTTTTAACATAATTTTGAAAATAATATTTATTACTCTGTTTGTTCTAATTTATGTGGCACACGCAGAATTTCAAATATTAACCCTTTTTTATATGTCTCTTTAATATATTAAGTTGTTAATTATTGTATTTTATAGTACATTTTGAACGTAATTTTTTATAATATATGTTATTTGCCATGTCCCAATTTATGTGGCATTAATTGATAGATTTGTTGGAGTTGAGAGATTTATTTTGTAAATTATTGTAATTTATAGTTTTTTTTTTCCGTCAATTTCAAGCAATATATGTTGTTAATTGATAAAATACTTTTAATGTAATATTTTAAAAAAAATATGTGTGACTCTCCATGTCCCAATTTATGTAGCACATGTAAAGTTTTGACAATTAACCAAAATTTTAATACATTTAAAAATAAATAAATTAAGTCATTAAATTTTAAGTAATTTAAATTGTTGTATTATTTATTACAATTTATAATACTTTTAAAGTAGTTGAAATATTGTACTATTTATTATGATTTATAATCGTTTTTTTTTTTAAATTTATGTCATATTATGGAATTTGAGAAGTTATTGAAATTTTTATATGATTTAAAAAAAAATTAAATTGTTAGCTATTGTGATTTGCAGTACTTTTTTTTTTACATAATTTTGAAAATAATATTTATTACTTTATTTGTTCTAATTTATGTGGCAGATGCAAAATATCAAATATTAACCCTTTTTTATATGTCTCTTTAATATATTAAGTTGTTAATTATTGTATTTTATAGTACATTTTGAACCTATTTTTTTAATAATATATGTTATTTGCCATGTCCCAGTTTATGTGGCATTAATTGATAGGTTTGTTGGAGTCGAGAGATTTATTTTGTTAATTATTGTAATTTATAATTTATTTTTCGTCAATTTCGTCGACTATTTATTTTATTAATTATTGTAATTTATTGTTTCTTTTTCATCAATTTCAAACAATATATGTTTATCATATAATCCATTTTATGTGGTACCAATAGAATTTAGAGAGTCAATTAAATTTTGTATATAAGTTTTAAATAATTAAGCTATTAATTATTGTAATGTATAGTATTACTTATATTATTTTTAAATATATTTAAATATATTTAAATATTATATGTTAGGTTTTTTATCATAATTTATATGGCATTGATAGAATTGAAAGTGTCAAATAATTGTTAATTATTGTAATAGATAATATGAAGTATTTAAGTCATTTATAGTATAGTAATTAATATATAATATGTAGTATTTAAGTGTTATATTATGGAATTTGAGAAGTTATTGAAATTTTTATATGATTTTAAAAATATTTTAAATTGTTAGCTATTGTGATTTGTAGTACTTTTTTTTTACATAATTTTGAAAATAATATTTATTACTCTGTTTGTTCTAATTTATGTGGCACACGCAGAATTTCAAATATTAACCATTTTTATATGTCTCTTTAATATATTAAGTTGTTAATTATTGTATTTTATAGTACATTTTGAACCTAATTTTTAAATAATATATGTTATTTGCCATGTCCCAATTTATGTGGCATTAATTGATAGATTTGTTGGAGTCGAGAGTTTATTTTGTTAATTATTGTAATTTATAGTTTCTTTTTCGTCAATTTCAAACAATATATGTTGTTAATTGATAGAATATTTTTAGTGTAATTTTTTTAAAAAAATATGTGTGACTGTCCATGTCCCAATTTATGTGACACATGTAAAGTTTTGACAATTAACCAAAATTTTAATACATTTAAAAAAATATTTTTAAGTCGTTAAATTTTAAGTAATTTAAATTGTTGTATTATTTATTACAATTTATAATGATTTTAAAGTAGTTTAAATATTGTACTATTTATTATGATTTATAACACTTTTTTTTAAAATTTATGTCATATTATGGAGTTTGAGAAGTTATTGAAATTTTTATATGATTTTAAAAATATTTTAAATTGTTAGCTATTGTGATTTGTAGTACTTTTTTTTTACATAATTTTGAAAATAATTTTATTACTCTCTGTTCTAATTAATGTGGCAGATGCAAAATTTCAAATATTAACCCTTTTTTATATGTCTCTTTAATATATTAAGTTGTTAATTATTGTATTTTTTAGTACATTTTGAACCTATTTTTTTAATAATATATGTTATTTGCCATGTCCCAATTTATGTGGCATTAATTGATAGATTTGTTGGAGTCGAGAGATTTATTTTGTTAATTATTGTAATTTATAGTTTCTTTTTCGTCAATTTCAAACAATATATGTTGTTAATTGATAGATTTTTTGGAGTGGACTATTTTTTTTATTAATTATTGTAATTTATTGTTTCTTTTTCGTCAATTTCAAACAATATATGTTTATTATATAATCCATTTTATGTGGTACCAATAGAATTTAGAGAGTCAATTAAATTTTTTATTTAAGTTTTAAATAATTAAGCTGTTAATTATTGTAATGTATAGTATTACTTATATTATTTTTAAATATATTTAAATATTATATCTTAGGTTTTTTATCCTAATTTATATGGCATTGATAGAATTTAAAGTGTCAAATAATTGTTAATTATTATAATAGATAACATGGAGTATTTAAGTCATTTATAGTATAGTAATTAATATATAATATGTAGTATTTAAGTGGAAGGTGGTGGGGCCCACTTATATAGTTTGATAAATATATTGGATATTAGTAGTGATTTATAGTATAGTAATTAATAATATATAATATGTAGTATTTAAGTGGAAGGTGGTGGGGCCCACTTATATATTTTATAAATATATTGGACATTTGTAGTGATCTTATTGGCACAATGGTAGTCATTCCTAGAGTCTTCTATAATATAGTAATATTATGGTCTCTCCTTCCTCTTGAACCTCGAATAAAAAATCGATCTCGTCATCGGCTCAATTAAGAGTTCCGAATCGAAAAAGTAAACTGAACTTTACTTAAGACGAAGGAAGCGAGTGCCAAAAAAAAAATGCTTTCTTAAGGCTTCAAACTACTAGTCATTAAGACTACTGTGTACAATTTATTTTTTTATAAGAGTAACAAAATTTACTATCAATTCATTGTTTGGCTCGTGGAAATTTTGTGAATGTTCAATTCCTTTTTTTATGTTGTATATGACGTTAGATCATATACAAAATTAAACATGTTAATTTAAATTCACTTTATAATATTCGCAATAGATCAAAATGTGATATACAAAAGAAATATATTTATTTTGATATATTGTAATTTTATGAATTATAATTACATAGCTTTATCATTTAAGTTAAATTTGATAAAAATTATAAATGTTTATATTGTACTTGTATTTTATTAGCACGTTTTTCTCAAACAGATTTACAATGATTATTATAAGAGAAACACATTTTGGATCCGATTGTAATTACTTTTTATGTTGAAACAATATTATTTTGTGTATTGATATATTGTGGCATAGTTAATTATGATCACGTTATCATTGTGTGAGATGTTTTATTTTTTTATTTCGCATTTTTATTAGAATAAAACTACACCATAGAGTATTACAATTACAATCATTTAGGTTGAAGTCTCAAATTTTATACCTCACATATTTTACTGTTTGTGAATGCAACATCCCCCTAATAGATTCACAATCTTCTTCTAAAATTTGGCATGATTTTCAAATCTTTAAATGCAATTAGTTATTGTAGCTATCGCACAGTGTAAAATTGAGCATTGCTATTTTTTAAAATTTAATCTAGTCTAACCACTTTTAATTTAATTTCAAATGCTTAGTGCATATTTCTAACACGAACTACATAAATTATATTACAATTGGATATATTTAAATTAATCAAAGTAAGCATAAAAAATAATATATATTAACTTTATAAAATATTATATGTCATCATTTAAAATCATTTGTCATCGAAAGTAAGAAAACTCATATATATGCATGATAAAAATGTGAATAACTTGTCAACATATTTGCATTGACTTTTCAGATAACTTATTTAAGAGGGTGATTTTAACATTGTTATTGATTCTCAACTTTCGTATTTGATATACATTGTTATTGATTCTCAACTTTCTTATTTGATATACATAATAAAAATGAAAATTATTTATATGACAATCTCTTGTTCGTTTGAATAAATCGAATAAAGACAACATACATCGAATCATATATCTATTATAAATCATAAAATATAGCATGGATAAATGATAACTTCGATTGTTAGATGATAACTCATATGACAATTATTGATTCACCAATTATATGCAGTATTTAACTGACATTTTAGGATAAATCATGAGTTTGAAAAAGAAATTTAAAATCGGAGAATATGATGCAATAAAAAAATAATTAAAATAAAATATATTTTTTTAAACGGACAGAGTTGGATGAGCAAAAAAAAGAAGAAGTTATGTGGTACGTTGTTACTATCTTGTATAATTATTTGTTCTCATCTCATTTGATTTACGTAATAATATCTAATTACATGATGTTCTATATGTACCAGAGTTTAAATATAATCTTTTATCTGTAGCCAAAGTTACCAAAGAGCTCTCGTAGTGTAGATTAGTTGTAATTCAACATGGTATCAGAGCCAAACAATACGATTCCGAGTTCTACTGAAGCTGATTTATATGATTCACTTCTTCGCTGATTGGCATCAATGGCGAACCTCAAGTTTGATCACAGTCATCCGCTATTTTTACATTCCTCCGACACCACTGGTACCTCTATTATTCCGATGCAATTAACATGATCCGATGATTACTCTATTTGGAGCAGGGCCATGCGAATTCAATTGCTTGGGAAGAACAAATTTGATATTGTTGATGGCAGCTAGAAAAAAAGAGGATTTCGGGACTGAATTAGGGCACCAATGGGATCGATGTAATGCGATTGTTCAAGGCTGGATTATAAGCTCTATAACTCAAGATTTGCATACAGACATTGTTTATGCAATGAGTGCACGAGTTGTTTTGGGGGATCTTTGAGAGCGTTTTGACAAAGTGAATGCTTCAAAAATCTATCAATTGCATAAAGCCATAGCCACCACTGTACAAGGTACTGATAGTGTACCTACTTATTTCTCTAAGCTGCGAAATCTATGGAATGAATTTGCTAGCATTACACCTCCACCCTGTAATTGTCCAAATTCTAAGGATTTGTCTATGTATATGGAGAGACAAAATTGATGCAGTTTTTGATGGGTTTGAATGAAACATATGATCAATCGCGTAGTTAGATGGTTGAACCCACGCCCACTATTAACAAAACTTATGCTATGCTTGTTGAGAGGGAGAGTCAAAGATTAATTACGTTTTCATCAATGAGTGGTGAAGGTACAGATCTAGCTGCTCTTATGGCAGGAAGGGGAGGGCCTTCTCGTGATAGTAAAGGAACCACTTCACAATCTAACTCGAATCAATATTATAAAGGCAAAAAGAATTGGGAGTTGAAATGTGATTATTGCAAAAATCAAGGACATGTAGAGGATAATTATTTTCAACTTCATGGTTATTCACCAAATTGGAAATTTAAAAAGAAAGGGACAAGTAACAATACCTATAATGCTCATAATGTTCAGGCTGACAATTCCTCTCCAATGCATTCAGGTGTGAGAGATCTATCAAGAGATATACCCAAAGCACTTCCTCTAACTGATAATCAACATGATCACATTCAACACATGCTAGATGGAGATGTTTCAACTGCTAATGTGATGGCTAATATGGCAGGTATGGCTCACACTAATATCACTAAACTTATAGACTTGCCCTGGATAATTGACAGTGGTGCAACCAACTATATGGTTTCTACCTTAGATGTGCAAACTGTTAGGCCTGACTAAAATAAGAAGGTACATTTACCTAATGGAGGTGTAACTTTTATGATTCATACGGGTAATTGTAATTTCACAGAGAGAATTACATGATGTTCTATATGTACCAGAGTTTAAATATAATATTTTAATAGTAGCCAAAGTTACCAAAGAGTTCTCATAGTGTAGATTAGTTGTAATTCAACAAATTGAACACAAAATTTAAGAAATAAGATAATATATTTTCTTTAAAATTATGATATGAAATGAACTATACATATTTGTCATCATAGATCATCCTTTTTATTTTTTGTGTAGATCTTCACCATCTTCTGTTTTAGTGTTTTCTTGAGATTTTCTGTAGATTCTTTAATTTCGTAGTTATTGTTGTTTCTTTTTCGGGCCTCCAACTTCAATTCATAAATATTTTTATCTATTTTTTCAGTATATATGTGTTAATAAAGAATTTAACTATGTAAATGTAACGATAGGGTTTCGTCGTTATAGAAAAACCAACAAGAAAAAATTTTGGGTCGGAAAACTTTTTCGTAGTAACTTGGAATTTTCCAACCTAGTCCAGATTTGGACGAAATCAATCATTAAAGTCTTCTGGTAGCAATTGGGTTATCTTATTATGAATTTGATCACATGAGTAGATAGATAAGGCGTTAAGGAATCCGTACGACTTTACAAAATTGAATTCGGGTGAGTAGAACTCCCGAAACCGATCTTGGCGTGAACCAGGGGCGGAGCCACGTAGGCTCCAGGGTGTCCAATTGGACACCCTTCGTCGAAAAATTATACTATATATACACATAAAATTTTGACTTTATATTGGTATATATAGAATTTGGACCCCCTAAAATAACAAAGTGATGCGCAGTGGAGTTGGCAATAACATGTGCAATCCTACTTTTTGTCCCGATTCGATTCCCCGCAGGGTTGTATTCTTTTTCTGTAATTATATTGACTTCTTGAATTCAATTAAGTAAATAAACATGTGTAATTTTAACATAGAAGTTCAATAGCTTGGTGGTTAATAGTATCATGAAGGTCTCCAAGACCCAAGTTCGAATCCCTCCTTTACTAACTGTTTTTTTTCAATTAAAATTAAATTATTTCCTTAAATTTTAAAACATTTTCCTTGTAGAATAAGATTTCCTTGAATTTAATACTTGTTTTTTTGTGGATTTTTTTTCAATTAAAATTGAATTATTTTCTTAAATTTTAATACATTTTCCTTATGGAATAAGATTTCCTTAAATTTTAATATTTTTCCCTTATGGAATAAGGTTTTCTTTCTCTATAAATAGGAAACTCATTTACCTAAATTATATCACAATATTATTAAGAATAGAATCTCAATAATTCTCTCTCTGTTTTTTCTTCTCGTTTTCTTATTTTATAACAAAAATAACCAACTTAATATTTTAGTTTCAAGTTTCAATACACATGAGAAATTATTATAATAGAGTACCAAAAAAAGTTTGACTTCTCTAAGTCAACCAAATAAAGAAATAACGGTAGATCAATTAGAGATGTTGTCACATTCTTCTCAAAAACAAAGCATTGATTTAAATACTCTTAAAATGACTTGAAGAATCGAATGGATGATGAGTTTTTAGACGGTTGTATAGTGTCTTATGTAGAAAAGAAAGTATTTCGTACTATTTCTAATGAGTCTATTATAAAAATGTTTCAGGATATGAAACCTCGTCGAGTATAATTGTAATACTATATTTAAATTATGTTTTCAATAGTAGTTTATTTTCTTTATGTTAGTTTTGAATTATACACTTGTAATTCTATTAAAAATATTCCTATATTTAACTTGATTATTTGTTTTGGTAATTTAAATCGTCATTTTTTATAAAAAAATTACTATTAAAAGTTTGGACACCCTTCGTTAAATTCTTGGCTACGCCACTGGCGTGAACGGGTAATTTATGAGTTCGTTGATTGAAGCTGTGTTGTGAAATGGGGTCTTGAAATTATTAAAATAGCTCACTGTTTCGTACAAGCCGCTTTGGCGGGGATTTTTGTCGCCAGGGCGGGGTTGCTATAGCGGGGTGAGAACTGCTGTCGCGGGATCGATGCGACTTAAGTTGGAAATAAACCCCAAAACGTCTTTATTATGCACTTTTTTACTTTGAGAGTAAAGAGACGAACCCCAGGCGATTCTTGACAGTTTTCCACCATCTTTAAGTCTAAATGTAAGGTTTTAACTCCCTGAATTCATTTTTTGATCCTTAGAACGTAATCTAATGGGTAAATATCGATGAGGGAGAGTTTTGATCAGAGAATTATAGTGGGAAAAGCCCTAATTTGGGTAGTGGGATCATGGGTATGATCTATGGTTGTTAGAATTGTTAGTAATACGGGTAATTAATGATTGTTTATTGATTCCCGTATTATATTGATTGTTTGTAGACCAAGAACAAGCGAAATGAATCCGAAAAGGGAAGGATCAAGTTTCTTAAGGGTTTCAAGCTTGTTTCGAGATAGGTGATGGTTTGATTCTATGATTGTGTGATGTATGTTTGTTCTTGCTTCATTATGATACATGTTTGTATGCAAATGTTGCATTATTGATCACACTAATTGGAAATGAAGATATATGAATGATGAATGCCATGAATCATGACTTGATTGAATGATTATGAGAATGTACTTTATGATTGTGATTATGGCTTGTTGAATGGATTGAGTGTTGCGTTCCGACACACTAATTTGAATCAGTTGCCACATTCTGGCATAATTTGTAATATCTGATAAATTGAAATATCTATGAAGAGGCTTAAAATCGGAAATAGTCATTTTTGGAAGGAATTCAAAAAAAAATCTGGAAAATTTGGCTAAGTGTGGAAATCAGTGAGTTTTTAGCCAACTTTGAGCAGTCGTAACTCCTAGCTCAGGATGTGTTAGGAGTAGTTCCAGTTATGGTTGCGAAGCTTGTGGAATAATCTTTCCAACGCCACCGAGTTTACTCAATTCCGAGTTCGTATGAGCAAGTTATGCCCTTTGAAAGTTGGGCAGTTGGCAGGGAATCCGTCCGAAAATTTTAAGGGCATTTTGGTCTTTTCCCTAGCCATTTCTTTTGGGATTATATTGTTGTGTTAGGCTGATATTTGGATCATTTTGTCCCATTTTATTAGAGTGAAAGCTAGGGCTTGAGAGTGAAGAAGAGAAGAAGGAGAAGAAGAAGAAAGAGGAGATCAACAAATTTCCGTCAAAGATCGTCGTGGATATCGTCGGGGGTGATCCCTACTAGGTATGTGAGTTCTTAGTGTGGGTTGATCCTTTCCCCCATACACCCAACTCATTATTATTGAGAAAAGATTGGATATGTTGTTGAAGTTGTTGGGTTGTGTTGTTGATGTTGCTGATTGTGTTGTTGAAGTTATTGTTGGTTGTGGGACATGATTTGGTTGTGTATTTGAGTTGTAATCTATTGTATGTTGAGAGATTGATGATCCTTAGTGTTTGGGGTTGAATCTATTGAAGTAAGGGTGGTTTAGAATTGGCAAATCAAGGGAGAAAAGTCCAGTTTTCTGGGCTAGGGGTTGGCGCGTCGCGCCTGCTAGCGCGCCCCAACAGGAGCTCTAAAGCCCAGCCCTTGGGGCGGCGCGCCAGCCAGACCCTTCTGAACTTCAAGGGCTGGCGCTCCGCGCCTTACAGAGCGCCAAGGACCCCAACCTACCCCTTTCATCCCCCACTCTTTCATGCATGCTCCTAGGTATTATACCTATGTTTCCGAGTTGTTTCCAACACTCTAGGTACATTTAGACATCCCGAATTCATCCATAAACGTGTGATCATATACCTTGAATCCATAGTTCAATTCAAGGCAAGTTAGTATCAAGTTAAAGAGAAGTTAGAGTCAAGTCAAGCAAAGTTAAGAAGTTAGTTCATGTAAGTTTTCAAAGTTGTTCAAGAGTTTTTATTGAACGTTTTCACTTCATTTTAAGGCTCAAGTTGCAAGTCAAGTAAAGAGTCAAGAGTTCCAAGTTGAGTAAAGAGTTTAAAGTTGAGTTCATTTCTCAAAGTAATTAGGGAACTATGTATTCCCAAAGAAGTTTTAAGGAAATGTTTTTACATTTAAACAAGGTTGGAAACTGAGATTTCCAAAGAGCCTTCGGGCTAGTTTTTGAGTAATTATCTCAATCAGCAGGAAGAAATATGTTTTAAAAACATAAGAGCCAATACATTTTTGGGAGTAGTATCGAGCACCGAATTGGGGGAGCGTTCAAAGAACCCACAACCCCCATAGAACCATGTTAGCCACCATGGGTAGAAAAAGATCATACTTTTTAGATGAATCCTTTTCCAAATAGACTAGTGGATCCATTAGACAGTTCAGGTCTTATACCTTTGGCCGGGTATAAGATGCTTCGGCAGCGTGAGGTCGATCGCTGTATCATCAATATAGCTCTCATGTGATGGTTATCGGTTAAAGAAACTCCCACAACAGTTATTGTATTTTCATACACAGAAATTATTGTATTTTTATATACATCAGTTCATTGTATTTCTATTTACATCTCAGGCTTATTGTATCTTTGTATACACACAGAGTTTATAGCATGTTTAAATCAGTTTTTCTTTATATCGCACTTGTTTTAAATTGCCTTATATTGAAAGAAGTCAGTCAGGTTGAGTTGAGCCAGGTAAGCTTTTCAGTTCTTCCAGATTTCCTTCTAGCCTTTGTTGCTTAGCTTTCCATCTCGCATACTCGTACATTTCATGTACTGATGTCAGTTGGCCTGCATCTTATGACGATGCAGATACAGGTACCCTGGATCAGCATCCTGCACGTCGTTGATCCAGCTAAGCACTCCAGAGTCAGTGGTGAGCCTCCTTGCATTCCGGAGGACTCAATTATTTTGAGTACTTAGTTTTGTTCTATTAGGATGTTGCGGGGTCTGTCCCAACATCCATCTCAGTATTTTAGAGGCGTCATAGACAGTCAGTCAGTTAGTTAGTTTTGAGTCTCTTATCTATATATATATGTAAATATTCTATTTTGAGACCCGAGGTGCCTTGTTGGCCAGATTTGTATCAGTTAAGTTGTCTTATAGCTTTGCTTTGCATGAAGTTATTCCGCTGAGTTAGGTTTCCGCTGAGTTAAGAAAGTCAGGCCAAGGGTTCGCTTGGGGCCAACAATGGTCTTCGAGTGCCGGTTCCGCCCAGGAGGTAGGGTCGGGGTGTGACATAATTATAGGATCGGTTGTCACGTTCTGGCATAATTATGGGATCGGTTGCCACGTTCCGGTATGCTAACAATTTGGGTTCCATAAGAGGACCAATGATTTGATATAATTGTGTATCTTGAGAAATATGAAATTGTTCGTTGTTCGTAAATGATGATGATATTGTATATGTTCGACATATGCATGTGATTATATTGTTGTAATGACTTATATATATGTTGCACTTAGTGGGATAGCCGCGTGATCCTACCAGTACACTGTGGTTGTGTACTGATACTACACTTGCTTTTTCTGTGTTGAGTACATGACATCTTCAAGCGGCTATTGACAGACCTCGCTTAGAAGATCAATGATCGTTCGAATTCAAGGGTGAGCCAAATCTCCAGGCTACCATGAGTTCTCCTTTCATCTATGTCCACATTTCGGACTTAGACTTTTCTAGTTAGTTATTAGTTCATTAGTTGGGGTTGTAACCCTTCTTGTTAGACTTATGGATCTTGTTAAATGTTTTGGTACATTGACTTTTAGGTTCTAGGTGTATTTTTCCGCATTGTTTAGTTGTTAGATCTTTTGGAAGTTTATGGAAACTTTAGTCTTTAGCTATTTAACTTGCTTCCATAACTTAAATGCTTTAGTTTTTGGATTTAGTTGCTTGGTTTGGATTGTAGTAGTGGTTCTCCCACCGAAGAGTTAGTGTGGGTGTCAATCACGACGGTTCGGGTCGTGACAGTAAATCTACAGTAAAGACTATATTTAAGAATAATATTTTGTGCATTCAAAACTTAATATGTGAAGGATTCACATTATTAAATTTTATATATGTCTATAGAACCTATTATCACAAAAATTCAGAATAAATAATTGATTTCGAAAAAAAACATGAGGGTTAAAGCTGAAAAATTCTAGA
Organism: Solanum verrucosum; assembly: GCF_900185275.1. Classification (NCBI taxonomy): domain Eukaryota; kingdom Viridiplantae; phylum Streptophyta; class Magnoliopsida; order Solanales; family Solanaceae; genus Solanum; species Solanum verrucosum. Next base: position 2,229,214 of record NW_026020264.1, read on the forward strand.
TTGAAACAAATGATTCCTTCTTTTTTTATGAATCTCTACACACTTGTTTTCGATTACTATGGAATAATTCTTTTAATCACAAAATTAATATTTAGTGCTAATGAAACTAAATGCTTTTTTCATATTTTCTAAAATAATATTCACAGTATATATCATTTAATGAAGCTCTAAAAGATTGTAAGAAGTTTACATTTTTATTAACATTATTAAATTGTAAATAGATCGTTGATGAAACATCGAAATTCCTCCCAGAAACTTATGTTTCCATCTTTTTTCTAATGCATTTTCCTCTTTGATTGTCCACAATTTTACTTTCTTGTTTTAGTTGTTTCCCAATTATTTTGACATAGATACTATACTTTTCACATGTGCATTGAGTTGTTAGTTTTGGATTTTAGCTTCTATTTTGAAACTTCAACTATTTTTCAATAATTATCATATTTTATTCAGTTAACTGAATAATTTTTTGAAGAAAAATAAGTGGTGTGTGACATGGATGCGAATCCGCATGTCAGATTCTTCATAATTTAATTTTTAAGATTATGAGAAATAGATCTAGATATAGATACAAATATGAAAATTCAACAAAAAAAAAATTAAGAACTTAAAAATATTGCTTTAAAGATATATATATAAATATGAGACATTTGTGGAAAACTAGATTAGATGCATCAAACATTGTATTTGGATCAATGGTATAATATTATTTGTCATTTGAATAAATATTGTATCTATTTTGACATTAATTATTATTTTACGTATTTTTTATTTTTATATATAATTTTTAATGTACCTTTCAAATTTCTAAGAGACCTGGTCTAATTTTAATTTAATTAATAAACTAATTTAAATAGAAAATTTTCATTTAAATAATACTCTAATTTCGATTTTTGGGAAAAAAGACTCCAAGGGCATGAGTCTCACTCATGTCCAGTCCAAATATGGTCAATTTACTTTGGCCCAACATTCAAAACCAAATCCGGCCCAAAACCATGACTGACCCGCCCCATACTATTTCTCCAGACCCCCACCCGCTCCTCTTCTCCATTCAGACCTACAATGCAGCAGCCCTAAAAGACGAAGAACCCTAGTTCGGCGCGGCATCTCTTCTCTCTCGCGAATTCATACACTAAGGCGTGATTAGCACCATTTTTTGTACGACTCAAAGATTTTAGAAACTCTTCGATGGTATTATGTTCTAATTTACCAGAAACTGTGCCTCACTGCGAGTCTGCGACCAGCGACATTGCCTGACTTTCACGATTTCTATTGACGGCTTTGCAATATCTCAGTATATCAGTCTTATCTTCCAAGTTTCAAGTGGTAAGTTTTAATTTTCTGAATTTTAGTGCGACGATTTATGAGTTCCATAAAAATATAGTGAATTCTAGGTATTAAGTTTCAAAAAAAAAATATAGTGAATTCTATTCATCTAGCGGAGTGACTTGTATTGTTAGCTTCACTGCCTGAGCCATGATATGCATATTTTGTTAGATCGTTTCTCTGCAGAAGTTGATATGCATCCCGCAGTTAATAGATCTTTGGCGTAACTTTCACTTTTCAATGGTGGCAGTGATACACAATGATATAGGATGAATTTTAGTTTAGGAAGTGTTATATTAGAATCACAGTAGAACTATCAAGTCAAAATTTGCTCCATTAGACTTTATTTTTTTGGTTATTTGATCATGGCTCACAGAAATGCTTAAAGCCTTGCAAGTTCTTGAGCATTAGTGACGAGTTGCTTAAGCATTTAATAACTCATTTGTTTCCTCCTGCTGACATAACAAGTATCCGAGGTGATTCATTGTCCCCTTCTTGCTGCTTAGATTGATTAAGAAGGTTATGTGGCCATACATATTTTTTATCTTGAACGGCTAATTGTTAGATAAGCTGATAACTGGTGGCCTCCTCCTACTTTGAACAGCTCAGTTTACCCCCAAAAAATAATGCATTGCATGGGAATCAACCTCTTCAGGCTGCCCACTCTAGTGATAGACATCAATTGGTCTGATCTCAAAGTGCATTGGAGCAAATGCCTCTATACAATTGTATAGCCATTTTTGGTTTCTATTTCTGAGATTAAGTTATGTCCTTTGTGTGGATCAGAAAGTTTGATGGATTTTTATTTTCTTTGAATATTGGACACCAAGAAGACATGCAAACAACAACCTATTAGTTTGTTTCTCCTTGGTATCCTACAAGTTGTGGCATTCAAAGTCCCCTACTTTCTCCTTTCATGAGAATGTAGGCTACGATAACCCTACATCTCTATTCAGTTATCTTTACAGAAGCTACTAATCTATGATAAACTAAACTTGTTGCCTATATTTTGCTCGTTACCCCAAGAGTTATGTCCTTCATGTGGCTCAGAGAAGTTTGATTGCCTTTTATTTTCTTTGAACATTGGACACCAAGAAGACATGCAGACAACAACCTATTAGTTTGTTTCTCCTTGGTATCCTACAAGTTGTGGCGATTCAAAGTCCCCTACTTTCTCATTCTCATGAGAATGTAGGCTACGATAACCCTACATCTCTATTCAGATATCTGTGTGGAAGGTACTAATCTATGATATAGTGAACTTCTTGCCTCTCTTTTTGCCTCTTTAAGAGATACACCCTTCATGTGGTTCAGGGAAGTTTGATTGCCTTTTATTTTCTTTAAACGCTGGACAGAAAGAAGACATGCAAACAGCAACCTATTAGTTTGTTTCTCCTTGGTATCCTATATGTTGTGGCGATTCTAAGTCCCCTACTTTCTCCTTCTCATGAGAATGTAGGCTACGATAACCCTACATCCTTATTCAGTTATCTTTTCGGAACCTACTAATCTATGATATTTAAAACTGGCTGCCTTTTCTTTTGCCGTCTACCCCAAGAGTTCCTTCATCTGGTTGACGAAAGCTTGATGTCTTTTTAGTTTGTTTAAGTGTCAGACACCAAGAAGACTTGCAACCAATAAACGATTAGTTTGTTTCTCCATGGTATCCTACATATTCTAATGATTCATAGTCCCTTACTTTTTGTCCGGAAGCTCTAAGCTCTGATCATTTATGCTTTTGGCCTCAAACCCGAGAAACCATTACACATTATCTCATCCCTTTCCTTCTATATAGCTAACAATTAGCATTCACTGGTTGGAAAGAGAATGAGGGATTTGCTGATTGGGAGCTGTATTGTTGGAAGGTATGAAGTTTTGATAAACTAAAAGATAGAACCACAGTTGTATCAGATGGGAAGAGTTGTTTGTATAGCAGGAATTGGAGGTATTTTTCTGTAGAGTAATTGTCCTGAAAGTCTGTCCATTAGAAAGGCTTGTGCATTTCTTTGTTATGTTGGAAATGATACTTTTGAGTATGTTTTCTATTGTGATGCTTTCTAGTCTTCTGTGATACTTCTCTCTTCTACTTTTCTTTATAGTTGTTTCGTCCTCCCAGAAACTTAGGTTTCTATCTCTTCTAATGCAGTTTCCTATTTGGTTGTCCACAATCCACTTTCTGTTTTAGTTGTTTCACAACTATTTTGACATGAATACTATAGTTTTCCAGATGTGCACTGGGTTGTTGGTTTTGGGCTTTTGGCATCCATTTTGGGACTTTAACTATTTTCAAATAATTTCCATGTTTTATTTGGTCAACTGAATAGTTTCCTGGTTTATCATTAAACATAGGAGAACTGTCTTAAAAAAGTTGTAATCTTTCCAATCTACATAATCAAAGACACCTCGGCTTTTATTTTTGCGCTGCAGTTTTCCAACTTTTGAAGATAATCTTCCACAAAGAGCAGTAGGATGGGGTGAAAAGGCTTGATAAAAAAAGGATGGAGTGAAAAGGATAATTGTATATGGCACGGTCTCTTCCCTTCATGGAGGAAGTTGGCTGTATAAGTTCTATAAAACGGCAAAATATATTTATCAATCTACTGAAGTAGAAGCTAGATATTTTTTGTCTTAACATAAAAGACTTTCCTGATTATGAAAGCATTGGAACTTCGAAGTAATTATTTCCATCCCCCATCCCTACCTTTTTTGACAGAAGAGGGAAATCCATTACCTGTCACTTAAACAATATATGCACTTCACAGACTTTGCTGTGATTGCATGTCAAGATGGACAGATCACATCAAAACCCCTATAGTCTGGAAAAAAATGATAACAGAAAATATTGAGTGATTGTTTTTGTTATATCCCATTCTCCTACAATGTTTGTGTGATGAATATTTTCCTTCTTCAAAGTGGAAAAGGAGGCTACAATCACACGTACATCCTCTTAGCCTGTCGCTGTATAATTTTGTGAAATATGGAATAGCTGTAGAGACTCTTCTCTTTTCCAATTTGTGGGTCTTTTGTTCATACAGTACAATTGGACAAAAGGAATGCAGAATATACCGAGTGATTGTTTGCTGTATCCTGTTGTCCTACAGCATATGAGTGATGAACAGTCTCCTTCTTTAGAGTGGAAAAGGAGGCTACAATTACTCGGACAACCTATTTACATGTTGCTATAATTATCTATATGCAATAGCTGTAAAAATCCTTTGCCTCCCCATTCTGGGGGTATATTGTCTGTGCCGTACAATTGGACAAAAAGGATTACAGAAAATACGGAGTGATTGTTTGCTGTATCCAGTTGTCCTATAAAGTTGAGTGATGAACAGTCTCCTTCTTCAAAGTGGAAAAGGAGGCTACAATCATTCGCACATCCTCTTAGCTTGAGGCTCTGGCTCATTTTTGTTTTCCTTCACTACTTTATGTACTTGTTCCTTGTTTTATGGGGTTCTTGGTAGGAATTTTAGTTCTGAAGCACGATATCAGACATTACTTGCATGTTTGAAGCTAGGTGATGTCAAAATGAGTTTGTTGAGATGACCATTGAGACTTCGGAATTATGATATGATGAATTGTAGTTTTTGAACTGTTTTTTATGGTTACCGGTTAAGGTCGACTCTCACTCAGTTCTCCTTTTATTCCAAAAACGAAAGCAGAACACCTCATCCACGGAGCATAATTGCCAACAATAAAACCTCCTAAGGTTCAGACTTGCATAAATGCAGCAATCAACACTACCAACACACACTGCGGCGGTACAAGGAGCTGCAGCTGCAGAGTCCAATGAGGTGAGTGGAGATGCGCCGCCAAAGCAGGTGGCAATGGCACTGGAGCGGCTGGGGCAGGCGAGTCGACTCATAGCTGATATTAGAATTGGCGCAGATCGGCTGTTGGAAGCCCTATTCGTGTCGGCTCAGCGGCAACACTCTTCGAAACCTTTGCATCTTATCCACAAAGAAGAAGCTTCCATGAGACAACACCTTCAAGACCTTCGCTCTGTTGGAAGACAGTTAGAAGATTCTGGTGTTCTCAATGATTCCCTCCGATCACGAAGTAATTCATGGGGCCTCCACATGCCTTTGGTTTGTCCGGATGGTGCTGTTGTTGCATATGCATGGAAGAGACAACTTGCTGGTCAGGCTGGTGCATCTGCAGTTGATAGGACCAGGTTAGCTCTCAAGGCCTTTAATGGTCAGAAAAGACGATTTTTCCCCCACCTTGATACCAATTGTGGTGGGGAGGGTGTGACAAAGAAACATCGTGGTCCTCCATCAAGTGATCAAGAAGAAACTTGTGAACCGAAAACAGCGTCTGAAGTTTTGGCACATCTGAAAAAGGAGGTCCCAAATGTAATAACTTTCTCTTACAAGCGTTTGGATTGGTTGATGCGAGCTACCTCATTGCCCTCTTTGACCAGTGAAAATTCTATTGAATTATCGAAAGAGAATACTTTCCAAAGCACGAGAACATTAAGACAAGGATCATCTGATGATGATGTTTCAGACAAGGTTGCTATAATTGAATTGTTGATTCCTTCTGTTTTTAGAGCCATAGTATCAGTTTCCCCTGCTGGTTCCTTGGATCCCGATGCTGTAGCATTCTTCTCGCCAGACGAGGGTGGTAGCTACGTACATGCAAGGGGATTTTCAGTTCATCATGTATTTAGGCACATGACAGAGCATGCTGCTATGGCTTTACAGCATTTTACAGGTGTGGGTACCGATACAGCCTTGCTTTCTTTGCTGTTGTGGGTTTGCAGCTACCAGACTTTGCTCTCGAAAGCTTGCAACAAGTGTAGCCGTCTACTATCAATGGACAAAGAGTCTGCTGTGCTACTGCCTCCTGTTTATCGCCCTTACCGAAATTTTTCTGCTGGAAAATTCTTGTCAAAAGAGGACCAAAGTGTGGATTCTAGTCAGTGTTTTCACATCGACTGCTTTTCTGAGGAAGCATAGAAAATCAGCTTTCTGTCACCATTGTACAAAGAAGTTCCGAATCTATAAATAGGCTTTCAACATTTTGGACCTCTTTCCCATCCAGATAGGTCGCAGCCAGGTTTTGTACTTCCGTTTTTCTTGCATTTAAACTAGTTTCGCCTGATCTTGAAGATACTAAGAACTGTGAAATTTATACTCTGTTCAACAAAAAATAGGAAAAAGGTACCTCATCCACTTTGGTTATTATAATAGTGTATAGTAAGTATGTAGGCTGAGGATAACCAAGTTTCTTTGGATTGTATTTGTAACACCAAACTTTTGATTACTTACGTTGAAGTTTCTTTTTGAGGTATTTAAATCATTGACAAACCTATACTAGTTAATTTTTCGCAAGTCACTAAGGTTAGTTAGCAGAAAGTAATTTATTTCCAAAAGAAGAAAGATCATTTTTTCTGGTTATAATTAATTTATTCATGAAATCTAAGACTTGTTTTTAGCATTTCTAGATTGGTCAAAATAATAAATGGGATTTAAAATAGGAAAATTTGAATAACAATTAACAAGTCTTATTTTCCTCTGTTTGATGGACTTTTACATCTTGTTCAATAATTCTTCAAGATTTATTTATAAAGAGAGAAAAAGAATTAACAGACTTGCCAAACATAAATTCAAATTGGTTCTTTATATGTCCTACTCTTTGCATTCCAATTTTCATCATAAACATAATTGGTGCACACAAATTACTGTGGGTATCTTACGTAAATGTAATCAGTTTCTTTTTACAGTTAAATGGCCATATGTTATATATCTATATCATATACTATAACACACAAAAACCAAATAGAGACAAAATAACTATTAATTCGAATATCAATTTAATGGATAACAAATTTATCGAAGGAAATATAAAAAAATCAAATTTTAAAAATTGGTAAGAACAAAAAAAAGAAGAAAAGGAATGGAGACCAAAAAATAACTCCTTCGGTCATGTTTTAACCCAAAAGCACTCAAACTTCACCTAAATATCATCAAATTATTAAATTTTTTTCTACTATATTATAAAAGGGAGTTTAAGCCCAATTATAGTAAATAATATTTAAGATTGGGACTTTTCCCAATCTTCAATATTATATATTATACTTGTGGGACTTTTAAAATTTCTACTATGCCCAAGTATAATATATAATATTCAAGATTGGGACTTTCTTGAATATTATATATTATATTTAACTCCCTTTTAAAATAATATATATATATATATATATTGATAATTATTGTAATTTTTAATGCTTTTTAAGTCATTTGTAAATGATATATGTTGCTTCCTTGATTGAGACTTTTCCATTTGTGACATATATATATATGTCACAAATGGAAAAGTCTCAATCAAGGAAGCAACATATATCATTTACAAATGACTTAAAAAGCATTAAAAATTACAATAATTATCAATTTAAAATATTTAAAAGCTATATAATAAAATAGGTTGACTCTCAGAATTGTATCAGGCTCACATATATTGGGATAGAAAAAATTACACATATCATTTTAAAATTACCAAAAAGGTATTATAAATAATAATAATCAACAACTTAAAATATATATATTTTAAAAGGGTTAATTTTGTAATTTTATCCATATCACATAAATTAGGACAATGTGACCAGTAATGTACGTTATTTCAAAGTTACATAAAAATATTATAAATCACAATAATTAATAACTTAAATTTTTTTTAAAAAAACATGAAAATTTGGATGACTCTCCAAATTTCATTTGTGTCACATAAATTGAGACAACAAAAATAACATATATTGGGTCCATTTTAATATTTGTCTTATATTTTTTTTTTTTTTAATATTTAAAAATTGCATAAAAATACTATAAATCATGATAATTGACAACATAAAATATGTTTTGAAAAAAATACAAAAAATTCCACTGATTCTTGAAGTGAATCTATCGTAAAAATACTATAAATCATGGTAATTGACAATATAAAATATTTCAAAAATGTTGTATGTGGGTAGTCTTATAATGCCCTAAATAGTGTCAAAGAAAGTACAGGTTTGTGATAAAAAAAACTTATTCTTTTATCCACGCAAACAATCGCTTCAAAAACTCGATTATTAGCCCCAAAACATACCATTTATATTATTGGGCCCGTGTATAGCACGGGCAACATTACTAGTCTTATAAGAAAAAAAAGTACTTTCAACTTTGCGTAACAACAATTCTATAATAATTTTATTTAGAACCTTATTAGGAAATGACGCAATAAATAATTAGACGATGAGGTGTCCGGTTCTTCAAAATTCTACTGTTCCACCACGTGTCCTTTGAGTCAAAACTCAAAACAGTGAGAGCCACCTGCTGTCACGTGACATTCACGTGACTCCCGCTGTTACCTAGGACCACGACAAAGCAGCGTCAACAAACGGAGAATACGCCGTTAAATACTTTTTTTTTTTGTATCCAATTTTCAAATTGAAGTTCAACTATTTTAAATTTGACTGGATAGGGCTCCATTCGAGGAAGGTAACTTTCCACCAAAAGCTCGAACCCAAACATTCTAATTAAAGAGGAACAACTCATCCACTGCACCACGTCCAACGGTGTTAAATTCCTCTCATCAAGAAAATTTTTATGGTGGTTGAGGGATAAGTATGAGGTGGCATACAAGAGTTGTGTGAGACTCCTTTCATAATTTGACAAATGAATTCTTGGGTCCCATTTTCAGAAAAAATGGGCCAAAGTTCTTTCTCTCTTACTTTTTAACTTTTTCGTTTTATTCAATTTTTTGACTTCTTGTTTTTTACCATTATTTCAAATTTTGCTATTTTTCTTATCTTCAAATAATTTGAAAGTATGAAATTTAGCCAAACTCATCATACGCCTAGCATTTAGTATTATTTTCCTATACTATATTAATTATGTAAATTACTAAAAATAATTATTGAAATTATTTATCAATTAACAAAAAGTAAACTATAATTTTTTTTATTTTCATTACCCTAACCATTAATTCTTTTTGAAAGTATAAATAAAATTTGTAAAATTGCAAAAATAAAATAAATATAAAGGTAAATTAATAAATTATCATTTTTATTAATAATTTCTTAAAGAATGTATTAAAAAGTAAAATAACTAGTACGAAAAATAAAGGGAGTATAAAATTATTATTTTTCTTCTCAATAATTTCATATTTTTTTAATTTCGTAAACATTAAATGTATCAAATATTCTCTAACAAGAAAATATAACATAAAGACCATTAGTAATCTTGATGAATACTTACATAAGTTTTGTTACTATTTTCATGTAACCCAAAATCGAAAATCATCCATAAACTCCTACATACATACATACTCTCTCAATTATATGATAATATATTTATTCTTGAAATTCAAGCTATGTGAAATTTAATTATTTTTAAAATTATTATTTTAACATGATAAGAATTGCAACTTATAGTGTTTGTTCAAAAATATAACCTTCTCACTATGTTGCAATTCAACCAAAAAAATATTATTAGTTGCAATTCCTATCATAATAAAGAAATATTTTATAGTTTGAATTTCAAGAGCAAAAAATAATAAATTAATAGAGAGAGTAAAATGAAAAAAAAAATTAATTAATTATATTTTGATTTTGTTGATTTACAAGTAATTTTAAATAAATATTTATATTTGTCCTTGAAATAATACAATTGATTTTGTATGACATTAAGAACACAAATCTTAATTTAGCTTTTTAAAAATACGTAATTATTTGACTTTAAATCTACATTTATTTATATTTGATTTTTAACAAATGAATATTATGAATTATCAAAATAATAAAAAAATGAATTACTAATTTTAGGACATTTTGAAGAATTGGAGAAATAATGCGAAAAAATAGATAATGAAATATTAATTTTAGGATATTATTATTTTTATTGTGTAATGAAATATATTTAAATTTTAAAAAAATATTACAAAGTACTCCGTACTCTACATGGAGGGGTAAATAAAAGGTGGAGTAGAGAAGTGGAAAGAGAAATGAAAAAAAAAAAAAGTTAGAATGAAATGAGATCCATAAATTTTTATCTATCTATTAAAATAATCCCTCATACAACCATGTAACCAACACCAATACCTGTTGTTTTTTCCTGAAAGAACCACGCGTCAAAGCATCAAACAGTGGCCCCCACAAAGCAAGCTCAGCACATTATGGGCCTGACACGTTAAAAGGTAGACTCCAAAAGTCCTTTAATTAATTAACAATGGTTTCTCTGATTAATCATGATTACGATATTATTGTCTTCACTAATTTACCCTCGTGATGTGGCTTAATTACGAGATTGACCTTACCTTTTTTTTTTTTTTGGGGAACCTAGGGGTGAGTTTTGGTGAGTGATGACTTTTTGTGTAGATAAGTAATCTCATTTTCTATTTCAACATCACTCGCTAAAGGATTCATCATTTGCCTAAAATCTAAAGGTTCTAGAGAAGCTTACCATGAAGTTTTATGGTTAAGCGTCTGTTTGAATCGACTTATTCGAGGTGATTTTAAGTTAAAATAATTTTTATAGTATTTAATTAAGATTAAAAGTGTTTTTGAAGTTAAAATAATAATAATAAGTAATAAAATTCTAATTTATGGCTTATCTCATAAGTCATGAGTTATAAGCTCATTCAAACATGTTCTAAGACGAGGAGTATATTCAATATGGAGAATTTTTTTTACTTAAGAGAATACTTTCCAATTTTTTCGTTTTTAGTTGGTGCAATATTTTTTTCACGAATATAATTTTTTTTTAAATAAAGAAAATGACTTTATTTTTTTTATTTACGTATCGAATAAAAAAAAGTTTGGAACCTATTTTATTTTTATTTTTGAAAAAATAGCATTTTCCATCAATTTTTTTTACTTTCGTACGAAACACACCCCAAGACTAAAGGTGTACAAGTAACTAATAAAATATTGTTTCTGTCACTTAAGGATTTAGTATATAGATAGCTTGTCACTACAAAAAAACTGGTAAATTGTGGCAGATTTTTTGACAATTTGTGACGGTTTCTGACCGCGACAAAAAAAATTGCGGCGATTTTTGAAAATGCCACAATTACTGTTGCCACGAGCATAATTGTGGCGTTTTTATGAAACCTCCACAACGATCGCCACAAAATGAATTGTGAATTTGTGGGAGCTTTTATGGATAATGAGTGGCAGTTTATAACCTCTACAAAATGATATCAATATTTCAAAAAATACATCCGTGGGAGTTTATAAACCTCCACAATATGATATCAATGTTTCAAAAAAAAATATTGTGGGAGTTTATAAACCCCCGCAATATAATCACAATGCTCCAAAATAATATATTGCTGGGGTCTATAGTACCCCACAATATAATTTCAATTCTTGAATGTGGGGATTTACAACCGCTACAATATGATATGAATGTTTTTTTAAAAAATAAATAATAGTGGCAGTTTAATTCCGCCACTATTTTTGTTGCTGAATTTTTTTATTAGCAATTTAATCATAGAAATAAATAAATTTAAAAAGTAATTAGTGGCAGTTTATATCCACCAAATATCGGAATGTTATTGCTGGAAAAAGAAATTCTATTTAAAATCAAATTACAGGATTAATAAAATAATAACATGAATCAAATTTCATAAAAAATAACTAGAGTGACAATCATTACAAATGAAGTGTTGCATCATGTCAGCAGCCTCCCAAACATCACCTCTTCGAGTCTAACTACATCAACAATAAAGACATAAGAAAGGAGGAGAATCATAGTCTAGATACTCTAAAAATAAGATAAACAAACATAAGCAAAAGAACCTCCAAAGAGTAGGGGAAATGGAGATTTAAATCAATATACTAATCGACATTCCTTCCTTTTATTTTTACGCCATTGAGTTTTGGTCCAAGGTTTATCAGAATAGATATTGTAAGTTACGTTGATAAAAAAATAGTATGATAAGCAAGCACAAATCAATTGTAACAACAACCATACTTGTCAATTTATGTTATAAGCTCAAATTGCTTAGCAAAAATCTTAGTACTTGGTCTAGAGAAGTTGTTGGAAATGCGTTTGATCTGGCTAAGATCTGGGAAGAGAAGCTTCACTACTTAGAAGAACAAGACCTCTTACATAATAGCTCAGGCTAAGATTTGGGAAGAGAAGCTTCACTACTTAGAAGAACAGGACCTCTTACATAATAGCAAGGTCTGTTGGGAAGAGCTTCACAAAGGAAAAGCCGAGTACATTAGATGGATCACTACTAAAAATACAGTGAATACCGACCTACAAATACCGACTTCTGGAGGTCACTTTTATAACTAATTTTGATCAGTCTAACTAATTTTGAATAAATTTCAACAACTAAATCCACCAACTAAACCACATTATTTATTTGAACTTATTTAAATAACTAACAACTTTTTAACTCAACTAAATCCACCAACTAAACCACATTATTAATTTTAACTTATTTAAATAACTTAACAACTTTTTAACTTTAACTAGTTTAATTTTGACTTAATTCCAACAACTAAATCAACCAACTAAACCACATTATTTATTTGAATTTATTTAAACAACTTACCAACTTTTTAAGTCTAACTATTTTGACTTAATTCCACCAACTAAATCCACCAACTAAACCACATTATTTATTTGAACTTATTTAAACAACTTAAAAACTTTTTAAATCTAACAAGTTTTGACTTAATTCCAATAACTAAATCCACCAACTAAACCACATTATTTATTTTTACTAATTTAAACAACTTACAACTTTTTAACTTTAACTAGTTTAATTTTGACTTAATCAATTTTGTCATCAATAGGATCAGCTAGTGTTGGTACTTATGCTTAACAAATATATTATTTCTAAATTTAAAGCTAAGTGTCAACACTAGATGGACACAAATCGATCTTACAAGAAAATCAGTTTTGTCATCAATAGGATCAACTAGTGTTGGTACTTATGCTTAAGAAACACATTATTCCTAAATTAAAGTTTAATATCAACACTAGATGGACACAAATCGATCTTGCAAGAAAATCAATTTTGTCATCAATAGGATCAACTAGTGTTGGTACTTATGCTTAAGAAACACATTATTCCTAAATTAAAGCTTAGTATCAACACTAGATGAACACAAATCGATCTTGCAAGAAAATCAATTTTGTCATCAATAGGATCAACTAGTGTTGGTACTTATGCTTAACAAACATATTATTTCTAAATTAAAGCCAAGTGTCAACACTAGATGGACACAAATTGATCTTGCAAGAAAATCAATTTTGTCATCAATAGGATCAACTAGTGTTGGTACTTATGCTAAACAAACACTCAATGGACACAAACAAATTATCATAAAATTAAAGCTAAGTATCAATACTAGATGGACACAAACACATTATAGAAAACAATTGTACTTGAACTTTAGAAATTTAGAAGCACCAAACCTTATCTCCTACTTTGATGAAAGAAGCAGTATAGTCTTGTATCAACTTTTTTAGATGTTGAGCTTCCTCAGTTGCCTAGCACAAAAAGAAACAATTTAAAATTTCTTTAGTGCTCATTATAGAGAGATTTCAGTCATTATTAACAGTTGACAATTGGTAAACACCTAATTCCTTCATCTATTCAAGATTTCCGACTTTTGAAAGCATCACTTGGAAATTACAATGCAACTCATTTGTGTTTGAGGATCTCTTGTTAGAGAAGTAATTGATTTTACCAGATCTTCTTGTTTATGAGCTACATAATGTGTATTTTATCTTCTCAAATAGGTTTCATACATAGCACTTGCATCTTTTTCTCTTTGGTGGACTCTTATGGTTTCTCCCTTTCCACTATTGTTTGTATATCTTTTATTAGAATCTTTGTCCATTTTGTACTTTTTTCTTATAATGAAGTTGTCTTAACCCCACACCCACTCCACAAAATTATTAGTAACTTGGTCTTGTAAAAGCTTAATCTTTACATGTTGGATATAACACTAAAAAGCAAAAACTACCTCCTCTATCAAAACATCTAGTGTTGGCCTCAATATTTTAGTGCTGGCCTCAATATTTGTTAGTCTTAAGACTATATTCAAAGGTAGTTTCTAAGTATAAGCACCCCAATACTTGCACTAACAATAATTTCCAAACATCTGTTCTTGCTAGTGAGCTATCTCTGCTGGCCAACTGGTTAAAAGTCACATGAAATATAATAGATCTATCAAAGATATTTCCCAAGTAATCTCTTCCTCTTAGTGACTGTGAGGATTAATTAGACCCCACTTGATCCTGTACATCACCACCCCTGCTATTTCTATATTCCAATAATAAATAAAAAAATAGGAATAAAATTTTCACAATTAGGAGGAATTTGAACCAAAATATAATATAAAGTAATAATCCTAAACCATCCCCTTTTATTTTATCCTCATTTTCTCCTAAATGATCCTCTCTCCCTTTCACAAAATTACAACGAAAAAAGATGAAGAAAAAAAGAGACAATTACAGTAGTGTTTAAAGAAGTATTATCAGATCTAGAACCATATCATTTTAAGTTGTTTCTAAAAAGAAATCAAAGCTTTATTTTTACATGGGCAAGGATTTTTCAGTAAATGAATAAAAACACCATGAAAAAAATAAACTTACCTTATATCGACTTCTGCGCTGAGAGCTGTGCGACGGCCAGCTTGTGCGACTGAGAGCTGCGACGCCCTTTGGTCTCTGCTGCTGCTGCAACCTGCTGCTGAGGCTGCACCGGTAGTGGATGATCATGCAAGAGAACTTATTGAAACATAAAGCTCAAATAGATCAGTTTAAAGATGGGGATAAAAACTCTAAATATTTTCACAGTGTTGTAAGGGAAAGAAGGAGGAAGCTTCATATTCACAATATTATAGATCATCGAGACATGTGGATCCAAGGTGATAAAGGTATATCTCATGCTGCCACATACCATTTTGAACATCTTTTTAATCTTCCCCACAGTTTTACAGATACCAAAATCACTGATTGCATTCCTAGTATCATCACTGAGGAGGATAATGCCTATCTTATTACTATGCCTAATATGGAGGAGATTAAGAATGTTGTTTTTAGCATGAGTTCTACTAATTATGCAGGACCTAACGGCTATAATGGTACCTTTTATCACAAAAGTTGGAACAAAATTTCCAATTATGTTGTCAAAGTTTTTTCAATGGCAAAAAACTTGACAATTTTTTCACTCACACCCGCTTGGTCCTTAATCCTAAAATATATCCTCCAGTCGGCTTCTCTGATCTTAGACCGATTATTTCAACTATCTTCTCCTGCAAGGTTATTTCTAAAATCCTTTCTATTAGATTGAATCCTCTACTTGAGAAACTAATCTCTAAGAATCAAAGTGACTTGGTCAAAGGTAGGCTCATCACAGAGAATGTTATGTTGGCCCAATAACACATATATTAACACCAGAAAGTGAGACATCATTTTTTTCACTATTTATACACTTAAAAAGGCATCAGGATATGAGAGGGATGAACACAATAGATGGAGGGATAACAAGAAAAAGTTAAGAAAGCAAAGTAACTTTCCTGTTACCTGTCAAGAGTAGCTGCATATACTATGTGGTGCTCTGAAGTGATCGCTTGAAAGGCAGATTTCCCATTAACTGAATAGCCTACAGGTATGAAAAATGAAGGATCTTTATTCAAGAAACATGGGGTCTCAAGGTGCACATGTAGATTTCAACTTTTTACAAAAATTCCATTTCAAAGAGATGCACATGAAGGATCTAGTTGTGGATATCTTGACTGTACAAATATATGACGCAGAATCACAAAAAGTAGAATTTTCATATTTTATTTGTTGTTTCTACAAAGTCCCTCTACAACAATGAATATATATGGTCTTAGACTTGATGCAACAGAAGCTAGGAAAATTATTAATGCAAGACGAACAGCAAAAAATGTTATTGATTTGAATGAGAAATCGGATGCTTTAAGTACTAGAACAAATAACATTCAACACAATTGAAAGGTTCAAGGGAATGAGTTAACTATTCAAAATGGGGTTGTTTCAGTTGTTAATGGCAAGGGCGGGAACTCTGGTAAAGTATTTGATGCTACAGATATTTAAAAAAAAATCAAGATGAGGACTTAGATGGAGCAGCTGCCGTGAGTGATCAATAAGCTTTGTATTTTAGTTAATCAAGTTGAAAAAACTAAACAAGCTCTTGATAAACAAGGACATGAAACAGTTTTGAAATCAGTACCAACTACAAGCTGTTGATCGAGATTTGCCTGTGCCATCGGAACTCAAAAGTTCTGGCCAGAAAAATAGTGGAACTGAAGTTGTAAAGGCTATTAATATTGCTGCTAAACTGAAAATCTGGGCAGCAATTAATCAGCAGCATAAAGGGGATGGTGTTACACCTCTGGCTAAGTGAATTCGCACAACCAGTCCAACTTTTCCTACGCATACAGGGCTGCAACATTTCAAAACACCCTATCAATTTTCATCTCTATGACAAAACAAGGAAAGATTATGAGGTTTCACAAACTGAATTTCCTTTTACTCTTCCTAAGATGAAATACAATCGTGCTTATAAACCTGAAAGCAATTTTACAAACACATATCCTTTAAAATGACATTCAAAAAGGAAAGGATTCCAGTATATACGTTTTTGATAAAGGAATTCGAGGAACATTCTAAGAGAATATAGGAAAAATATATGAACCTCATAGCCAACACTGCAAGGCGTCAACTGAATTTGTCAAATCTATCTGCTCGGCACAGAGTCGACATTCCCTTTCTCCCTGGACGTTCAGGGTTGCTTTGAGAAGATAGTTTAACACCGCAACTAACTCGGCTCGACTTAACTTACAATTATCTGTATAAAGAACTACACACAATCTGTTCAAAATTAAGTCCTAAGAAATTCAAAGTTAAATCTCTATGAGGAAGTCTTTATCCAATCAAAGTTCAACCTTTTTCTAGTTAAGCAAGCATATCCATCCAATGACAGAAAATATATCAACATAGAAAAGTCAAATCAAAAAATGAATTAACTAAAATCTCCGTAGAAAAAAACAAAGATAATTTCAACTTCGATTGAATTAGTCTAATCAAAGCCTCATTGAATGATAAATGATGACAAAATTCATTCCAAATCAGATTAAAGAAAATCACACATAAGCACCAAACATACTTCAAAAAGAACTGGTAGTATTAATGGTAATCATAAAACTCATTCAGACATTGCATTTGTTGCTAGGTCAGTAGCAACATTTGGATCTACTATATCATCAATTATATGATCTGTAGCTAGTTGTACATAGTCATCACCATCAGCATAAAACTGTTCAAGTTCTTGCTCTTGGTATGGTTCATTCTCATATACTTCTTCTTCTATTACTTCTCCCATATCGTACATATCTCTTGGCTTTAGATGCACAGCAACACTCCAACCTTTATTGACAATATCATCCACATAGAACACCAAATGTGCTTGAGATGCTTCGATGTAAGGCTCATGTTCTTCACGTTCACCCGTGTGAATCAGTTTATCAAAATTAACACAATTAAAATTCCAACGATCCTTTTGATACCCTCTATCTCGAGTAGTATCAGCCCATTTACATTTGAAAAGAACAACCTTGAATCGTCCATTATAATTGATCTCAATAATATCTTCTAACTTCCCATAATATGGTATCTCCGCTTGCCTTAAATTTCCATCAGAGCTACTTGCAACACATGATGTTTTAGAGGTTAAGAAAACTCCACTATTCTGTGTTTTCAGACCTTCTTCTCGAGCCAAAGTTCGAAATTTAGACCCATTGATATTATATGCAGTATATCTTCTTGCATTTACAGATGGACCTCGTGCTAAAAACTTTAGATCAGTAGACATAGTGTCTATTGAGTCTGGATTCATAATCTAAATTTTAAAAAACCGACTTCGTCAAATTTTCTCATTCAGACCAAATATAAATAGTAGCAATGATTGTTTACTCACCCGTTTTTGGAACCAATCTACAAATTCTTTATTAACTTTCCTCTCTATCTCTGTAAGTGAAGGTCTTCTTCCTCGTGAACTCCTCCTTATGTGTTGTCTAAATTCTCTATATGAAATAAGAAAATTAATGTTAAATAGAATGACTATCCTACTGCAAACATTACAACAACAAAAAAACATAAAGTTTGTAAAAGTTACTCACTCCACAAATGGTGTGACTATTGAACAATTCAAAAGCACATATCGATGAGCTTGTAGTTTCTGCATAGGAGCTAAATGGTAATTTTCTGGAGCTGATGCAGGTTTACCTAGCTGAGGGAAGATAGTCAACATTCCAGAAGGCTGAATGTAGTTTGGATCATCACGGACACGCCTAGGTCTATTGAACCTTGTTTCAATATCCTCCATATAGTAAGAACAAAAGGTAAGAGTGTCTTCAGCTATGTGACCCTTAGCTATACAACCTTCTGATTGTGATTTATTCCGTACAAAGGGCTTAAAATGACCTAATTCCCTACAAAAAGAAGAGACAGTAAGAGTACAAACTATATATTTCAAGTGATCATAACATAAATATCTTTAATTTAGAAATGTTAATGTTTCCAGAAAACAAACATATTTATATTAGAAGGTTAATATTTTACCTCTCCACAGGATACATGTTTCGGTAATGCACTGGACCTCCGAGTTTTGCTTCCTCTACTAAATGAACAGATAAATGAACCATTACTGTAAAAAATGATGGAGGAAATAGTATCTCTAAGTGACAAAGTGTGATTATAATGCGCTCTTGAAGAATATCTAGCTCTGAAATATTCAAGGTTTTGCTAGAGATGGCTCTGAAAAATGAGCAGAATTCCACCAGAACGGTAACTACATGGTCAGGCAATACATTACGAATTGCCAGTGGTAGAAATTGCTCTAAAATAATATGACTATCATGACTTTTCAACCCAAAAATCTTTTTTTGTACCAAATCTACACATCTGGAGATGTTACTTGAGTAGCCATCTGGTACTTTAATATTCTTTAAAGTTGTAAGAAACAACTTTTTGGTGTCCACCTTCTTTTTGCTATCAGTCATTAGTGAAAACACAGCAAGGTTATATGATCCATTATCCTTCAGCCAAAGATCACGCCTTATGCCCATTTCTCTTAGATCCTTTCGGGCATTTTCATTATCTTTTGATTTTGATTTATCATGGAGCAACGTATATATGATATTGTCACATATATTCTTTTCAATATGCATAAAATCTAGATTATGACGCAACAAGTTAGATTGCCAATAAGGAAGTTCAAAAAATATACTTCTCTTGTTCCATTGTTTAGTTGCTCGTCTAGATCTTTTCCTTTTACCATCCACTTTGCTCCTTTACCTTCCGCAATTTGTCTCAAAATGTCAGATCCTGATAGTTTTATTGGTGGATTCCGCTCCTCTGTGCTTCCATTGAAGCGCACTCGGTTGAATCTGAACCTGTGATTTCTTCTCAGGAAACGACGATGACCCATAAAACAACACTTTTTACTATGAACAAGACGACAAGGTTCTGTGTCAAAGTTACAAGTTGGGCAAGCAAAACCAGTATGTGTATTCCAGCCAGAGAGGATACCTAATCCAGGAAAGTCACTAATTGTCCACATAAGAGCTGCATGCATTCTGAAAGTTTCATTCAATGATGAGTCAAACGTTTCAACACCATCATTCCATAACTCACACAATTCCTTCACAAGAGGCTGTAAGTACACATCTATATTATTTCCAGGCATCTGCTTGCCTGGAATGATCATTGATAAGATGAAAGAGGTGTGCTTCATACACATCCAAGGAGGAAGATTGTACGGAATCAAGAAGACTGGCCAAATACTGTAGGTAGTACTCATTGTTCCAAAAGGATTAAAACCATCGCTAGCGAGGCCCAACCGAACGTTTCGAGGATCAGAAGCAAATCCAGAGTGAGTTCGATCAAATGTCTTCCATGCCTCACCATCCCTTGGATGCCTCATCAACCCATCTGAGTTACTGTCCAAAGCATGCCATCTCATATGCTCTGCAGTCTTGCGACACATAAATAACCTTTTCAACCTTGGTTTCAATGGAAAGTAACGCAAAACCTTTGCAGCTTGCTTGTTTTTCTTGTTAGGATTCCATTTAGATGTACCACAATGCTTACATGCTTCCAATTCAGAATCACCTTCCCAGAATAACATACAATTATTTGGACATGCTGGTATATTGGTGTAGTCAAGGCCAAGTTTGCTAATTGTTTTTTTGGCCTCATAAAAAGAAGGAGGTAACTTTGCATCTTCAAATGCATCTCTCAATAAATCTAGTATCATGGTCATTGCCTTGTCACTTAATCGACAATAGACCTTTATATGATACAATTTTATTAAAAACTCTAGCTTTGTATACTTGCTCCCTTCATACAGTGTTTCACTTGCATCTTTGAGAAAGTCGCGAAAGTCACCAGTATCCTCCCTATGCCCCTCATTTGATGTTTCAGTTGAACCAAATGGTTGAGATGTTCCTACATCAGCCGATTGCTGCCTATACTGCCCAAATGCGTCACTAATCATTGTTTCTATTGGATTTTCTGGACGGAACGTCTCTTGCATAACAACTCTATCTCCAGAAGACTCTAATAGCTTTTTCTCACCATGAATATTCCAAATAACATAATTTTGAGGGAATGGCTTGCAAACCAAATGATCCTGCACTTCGTCTCTAGTTTTCCACTTGCCAAAACAACACATGGGACATGGGCATCTGATTGTATCATCCACAGCCGCATTTTTAAATGCAAAATCAAGAAATTTATCCAAACCAAGCAAGTATTCATTTGAGGTCTGTGGCTTTCCAATCCATGATTTATCCATTGATAAGTAACAAAAAGAAATTAACAGGGACAAGTTAGAGTATACCTCCAAAAGAAATCCCCCTAATGCAGGAATACCTTTAAATTTTGTTGTACTTGCAATCTACTCCAGGAATCCCAAATTGCTCGTTCAAACCAAATTAATTTCAGAAATTGACAGAGGATAGAAAGAATCTGCTAAGAATCCCACAAAGGACTTCTTGTATACATATATAGTAAAGGATGGAACAAGTAGTAGAGAAAGGAGGGGAAACCTAATCAGAAAGAAAAGATTTGGATAGTTCTACGGTTGTGCTATGGAGAAGGTTTTTCTTTGTGCCTAAATCTGCTCAACTGTGGATGCAGTAAATACCTTTTGAAACCTAAATGGACTAGGATTCTTTTTTATTTACAATTTTGAAATTGAAAAATAAGGTTTAGGAATTAAAATTATATCTTTGGGTAGTAAATAGCTTTTTTTATCTATTCATTTATTTTTGAAGAAACTTACTGCTTACTAATTTAGACTACAGGCTTTGTCACTATATATATAAAAAAAAAACTAAAATCAAATCATATTATTGAGTTATACGTTTGAGTTATAAGATAAAAATTAAAAGAAAATATTATTAAGTTCTTCAAAATGATTATTCTGATATTATTTAGCTCGAGTGGTCAAAGAAGAATATCGTCATATAGAAATCCTCAAACATATCACGTAAACATTGATAGGATAACTTATATAATAAAATATTGATGAAAAACGTAAAATTAAAAACACATACATTTAACTTCAATTTTGATCAACACACGACTTTTTCCTTCATGGCTCACAAGTATCTCATAATCAATTCAACTAGCGACAGATATGATCTGCCCTAATTTTTACTAAAATTTTAAGTGGACATAGTAAAATTTATTAAATCAACATAGAAGCCAATTTACCAACTGTCCCCAAAAGAGGAAGAGCATACACTAAAGAATAGGGGTGTACAAGCCAAACCGTAAAGTCAAACCGAACCGACGAACCAAATCAAATCGAAAAAAAAAACCAATTTGTGGTTTGGTTTGGTGGTTGAAAAAAAAAATCGATCACTATTGGTTTAGTTTGGTATTAAAAGAAAAAAAGTCAAATCGAACCCAAATCAAACCAACATAAAATCTCTCTCTCTCTCTCTCTCTATATATATATATATATATATATAAAATATTATTTATAATCTACTTTGTTAATATATTTTTAGTTAGCTTATAGTTTTCAATGTTTATATATTTTATTTCAAATTCGGGCTTGGAAAATTTTGCAAATATCATATATATATATATATATATATATATATATATATATATATATATATAAATATATTATTTTATTTTATTTATAGATAAAAATATTATTTATAATCTACTTTGTTAATATATTTTTAGTTAATTTCTAGTTTTCAATGTTTATATATTTTATTTCAAATTTGGGCTTGTAAAATTTGTAAATATTTTATTTTGTATTAAGATCTGAAGTTGCAATTATATTGTTATAGCTTTTTCAAATTCAAAGTTAACAATTTAATTTGTAAATATTTTGTTTTGTATTTAGTTTGTATGTAGCCTTTAATCTTATTAATTTAACATAATGAGCGTTGATACTTTTTAAAAAAAAATTGTACTCATGTGAATTTTACCGTCTTTTCAAAAATTTCTATTCATTTAACATTTTTTAAGTTTATCTTATCACACATGTAAGTGAAAATATATTTGATCTCTTTTTCAAACACTGTATAGTTGGAAAAAACAGAAGAAACCGAAAAAAACAGTAAGAACCGACTAAAGCCGAAACCGAAAAAATCGACTTTATGTGGTTTGATTTGGTTTTTAAATTTAATAAACCGATATAATTGATTTAGGTTCTTTTTAATGAAAATTCAAACCAAACCGACCTATGTACACCCCTACTAAAGAGCATGTTGGTTTTAGATGAACTAGAGCGTCCATTGTAAATGCCATCTAATGAGTATATAGCTTGCCGGTGTTTCACTTACTTCACCTGCATGCAAAGGCAGACCTACATTGATCTGTGAGGTGCACCCGGTAACTTTTCGAAACAAATTATATATATTTATAGATACCTTAAGTAAGGATTATATAAAATTGTGCACTTCATTAACCAAAACTCCACGTAGTTGAGCTGGTTGGTGTTGCTATTATTACCCACCACGTCGTTGGTTCGAGTCCAACTTAGGAACTATATTTTTTTTTTCTATTTTTGTCTTCAATAACCAAAATGGAGGCCAGCATAGGCACTATTTTTTTCTCTATTTTTGCCTTCAATAACCAAAATCGAGTCCAGCATAGGCACTGTTTTTTTTTCTTCTATTTTTGCTTCAATAACCAAAAAAATTAAAAGATAGTGGTGCACCCCCAATCTGCAAATCTTGGGTTCGCCTCTGCCTGCGTGTATTGCTTTTATCCAGTCCGATGAGGATCATTTTGTTGCCCCTTGCTGCTATAGTCCCCTAGCTCTTGCTTTGCTGATAGAGAAATATGTCCACCTTCCTTTGACCAGAATAATCAATGTTGAGATGAGCATTAATAGAGGCAAATGAATGTTTTTGCTTTTATGAAAAAACAAACCCAGAGTAGCCATGTCAACATAATAGTCTTATTGAGGTGCCTTTGAGTTACCAGTTTCCTGTAATAGGCTCATGACAGTTCCCATTGAAAGCTCTAAAAGAAGTTGCTTTGGAACTCAAACTGTACCCAAAACCGCTGTCTGCAATACAGGAAAGCCTAAGATCTCAAATGCCAAATGCAGGGTGGTCTAACACCAAAGTCACTCGCATTTGTACTTCCAACTACTTACTAAATGTGACGGAAGAATGCTTAGGTAACACATACAACAAAAGATGATAGGGAGTAATCAGCTGCTCAGGTAATAATAATACCCTTGCTTCTGATCTCCAGGAGACAATTCAATACTTCTTCTGTGATGATCTCACTAGGAATTAAAACCGGAATACCAGGTGGATAAGGACATACAAGCTCTCCACAAATTTCACCGAGGCTATCTCTTATGAATATGTCATATGAAGCAGAAGTAGATGGTTACTCTTTTAAAGAACTTCCATTACAAGTCCGACGAAATCTCAATTTAGATAAAATGCAATGGTCATCGTTTCGTGCATGAATGTTATAATGTTCATACATTTCAAAAGGATTGACATGATGTGATGCATTTCACAGTATCATGACAAAGTTACTGTTTTGGTGCAATATAATGGCCAGCTGGGTGTTATTTCTGGAGGATAGAGTTGCACGCATTATGTGATATTTTACACTGGATTTTCACAGCTGCTATCTCAAAACTGAGAGTGCAATGAAGCACTGATTTTAACACAAGCTTTTTGATTGTGTTGATGTGCAAACAACTCTTTTCCTGCGTCAATAATATATACATAGCTCCTGTCCCTGTTTTTTTGTCTCTGTTTGGTTCGACAAGCTGCTCAAGGTGTGTGGAGCAAGGAAGAGATTGTGTTTGCGAGATCAAGCATAAGAGGACAAAATACAAACTTGCAAAAATAATTAATTATAGTATCAATTTAATTTGATCTAGTAAAGTGCTCTAACTTGACATTACATTCTAAATATGTAGCTCATGCTTGCCCACACTACTCTCACACCTAAATCGCACTCCTTGATCCCAAGCAAGTTGGGCAATGGGCACAAGATATTGACTTTGAATAAGTTCTCCTACTACTAAATAAACCTTATAACTATAACTATGTAAGCATTAAAAATGAGGAAAAAAAAAATATTGAACATGGTAGAACAAGCTTTCTAATAATAGCTACACTGAAATCCAGCAAAATAGCAGTGCCTGTACTCGGCAGAGTTGCGAGTTATAGATAATCCCGATCTCTGTACCCAAAATAACAGTAGCAACAATGTTTTCACTTGTCAGGTAGAAAGATCAAGCGCATAGGCTGTTGTCATATTTCTAGCCTGCTGCTATGTTTCTATTCAGACATGGTTCATGAGCCGCATTTTGGTATTTTCTAGTAAGAACAGAGAAATAATAATTTAGTTGTTCTATGTAAGAATCTTGCCATATCAGAAACAAACTTTCTGGACCTATTTGTAACTGGACCTTAGGTTATTAGAATATATCAACTTAAGTTTAAATTTAAATCATATGCATAAATAATCCACTGAACAATCTCTATGTAAAACATAAAAAGATTTACCATTAGAATACCCATAATAGCAAAAGTCACAAATTTAAGTACTGAACGTCAAACTAAAGCATAGTAAACACAACTCTAGACAACCATTACAAATTCAAAGACATGAAAAGCACTAAAAGTAGTCCACAAAGAAAAACATTAAGCATTTGATTGGTGATTTGCATTGTTATCAGCTGATGAGCCTCTTACATCCATATGTGAAACAATTTCAGTCCTGAAAAAAAAAATGGTATTCAATACAACTCACTCTAGTAGAGTTTCTGCAAAGATCCTATCCTGAGCCTTTAGAAATGCACAATTTTACAAGGTTGATTGGTGAGTACGTAACTACCAAAGCAGAAAACTATTTTGTACAAATAATAAGACTACTGGCCTTACTAAGAAAGAGACACGACGAATCATTATTGTATCACGCCACATATTCCAGACATCATGTAGTTCTAGTACTAAAAATCTTTCCGTAGGCTTTCAATCATGTTCTTGTTCCACTCTCATGTTAGAAACTATGTTATATAAAGTATGGCTTTGTGCAGAGGTTAAAATAAAAAAAACATTCACATGTTTGAACCGACTATTCCACAGTCAATCAAGAAAAACAGAGAGAATCTGAGCTATCAGGAGACTAAACAACTATAGCCACCTCAGTACAATCAAGAACTAAGTTCATACTTTGATCTGATCAATCAAAACCTGGGCATGGACTTTTATTTACGTTAAGGCAACTAGGCAGAAATCACATAGAAGTACAATATTACTAAACTGATCAGAACTGATTGTAATAGAAGAAGTACAAAGAATATTTACTTCTTACCGGTGGTTGAGGAGCAAACATAGTAGCTAATTCTTCAGGAATCCCTCCTTCCTTAGATATCATGTAATTCTTCAGCACACTGAAGGTTTCTTCAAGTTTGGACTCCAAACGCGCAACCTTTTGATGCAAATATGTAGAAGTTGCAGATGATTCATCATAGCTAGATGAAGAAATGCTCAGCTCGCTAAGTCGTCGCTTTGTATTCAAGAATGTGTTTGATGGAGCTGCTCCCATACCCATACATCTTACCCTCCCAGAGTGTTCTGCCCCTAATATCTTACCAACAATATCTTCTGGGGAAACTTCAGACTCATTAGTGTTACAATGAGTCATATGTGACTCAATTTGTTCCTACGATCATATCAATATCAATAGTAAGTATAAAATAGTAATAGATGAAGAATACTATACAATAACAATGAAATTGATATTCAAAAAAATGCATCGATGCCATACTTACCCCTATAGTTTGAGCCTCAGCATTCACAAATGATCCGTTCTTTCTCTTATGAGTTTCAATAAACATTTTTCCTCGACTAGGAGCTTTACCAGTTTCCAGAAACTAAGAAAGAAATGTATTATAAATGTTATCCAAAAACAGTTTAGTTAAAGACAAATCAGAACTATTAAGTTAAATGCACATACCATCTCATAACGTCTTCTCGAGTTAGCCTTTGAACCACCAGTGTGTGGCATTTTTTGCTTCCTCTGGATTTCCTTATTTCTTCTACAAAGCTCCTATCAACAATAACAGCGGCAACTCAAAATGTTCATCTTTATATAATTATGATGAAACAAAACTTATTAACATAATCAGAATCTTACCATTGTTGATGGTTTCAGACGGTAAGCAACAAAACTAGCCCATTGATCTTTATTTATACCAGATGGCACATTACTAATGATCTCATTTTTGCTTCTTGCAGGGTCAAAATATTCATTCCACAATCTCTGCCTATGTGTAGCCCACTTTTTTGAAATGCTACTATTGCAATATCTGTATGCAATGGACTCACATACCCGAAAAAGAAATCGAGGCTTTAAATAAAAAATAGAAGTTAGCTTTCTCATGTATTCAAAAAATCTTTCGAAAAATTGTGTGCATATATATATATGCAAGAACACTTGTACCTTCAATATTGTTTCAAAGCAGTCTTCCATGTACTTCTTAGGCATGCCTGATTGCCCTGACCACCTCTCAAAACTAATCGGGAAACAAATTACAATCAATTGCCAATGATCCACAATATCCAGCGAGCAATCCCTGTGCATCACCATATGCTGAATTGTATGCGTCAAAGTCCACAATGATGCGCTCTCCAACAGTTAGATTATTAACCTCATTAACCTTGACATTAATCTGCTTGATAGCGTTTTCTGAATCTTTAACAAAAAAATCAGTTACTTAACCAAAAAAGAAAAAAAAAGGTACTCATAAGTTGAACTAAAAATGACATAAGAAATATATACCTTTAGCCTCTACTCTCCAATAACGTGCAGATGGACGTGGGTGCAGAGATGTTGCACTTGAATTAGAAGGTAGAATTGGAGCTTGTTCTTGCTGCAGGGCAATTGGAGGTTGTTCGTGCTGCGGCAGAATTGGAGTTTGTTCTTGTTGTGGGACTCCATCAGCTTGTGAGGGATTTGTTGAAGCAACTGGGAGGTCTTGTGCCACTGGAGTAGTTGATGATGAAGCATGTCCATTAGCTGACTTTAGTGGATTCTTAAAACGTTTAATCTTTGGCATGACTGCATATTCATAAAGAACAGAGAGGTGAATCAAATATGAACAAGTTCTGAGATGACATGGTAATATCATGTAATTGACAAAGGGAATCTGTTTAATACCACTCGAATACGCAGAAAATAAAAAAATTACGCGATGTCACAATATCAATAAAGCTTGGCAGTAAAAACAAATCCTAATATAAAGCAAAAAACGTGTGCCCAACAATATGGATGAAAGCAAAATGTAAACTTAGAAGAAATTTAGTTGAAGTAAAATAAAACTGACCTGATGCTACCATCTGATTCCATCTCTCCAAAATGGATTATAGGGGAAATTTATAGCTCTCGGAAGGGAAGTTTTGTCACCAAGAAAAGTGGAGGACAGGGGAAAGTGGGAAGATTGAGGGGAAGGTGGGAAGATGGAGGGAAAGCTTCAGAAAATGGTGTTGGTGGAAATATGGAGGGAATAAATGAGTTACTAGGTTAAAAGCGAGGGAAACAAAAAACCCTACGTAAATTTTGTTTAAACTTTTCCCTCTCTTTAATTTCTATCTTCACTATTATTTAAATAGGAGCACATTTAAAAATAGTCATGTAGTTCCATTTCATTTTTATCAAAATTAAAAAATTTATTTATACTTCACATATCTTAATGTTTATCAAAAAATGATTTTTTTTCTAATATTTTATTAATGTAATGCTTAACTACTCTTTTATTTGAATTATAATTTTACTAGTGAAATTATCCATGCTTCGTGCGACTATATGAATTATTTATATGTAATATTTATATTTAGGTTAGTATTGAATATATAAGATAATATCGATATTTCTCTTCATTTGCGATATCATACATTTTTTTTAAAACATATATATCTATTTTATTTTATTTTTTACATTTTTTTAAAATGCAAACTATTCATATGTATATAGTAGAACAAAATATTCACCGTGGTGGACTAAATGGAATAAGAGGTAATATGTTGAAATTAACAATATATTGTATTACGTTGAAAATATTTTATATGTTTTTAATTTCCTATATCTTTTGTAGGAGTACTAATTTTCTATACAAACTCTTAGTAAAAAAAAATTAAATATTTTATTATGTGTTCTTTATTATTACATTTGTTTATTATAATTTTTTAAACATTAATTAAATATTTATAAAATTATGAAAAATGAAACATACAAAAATTATGAATAATATTTAATATTATAAGTTACAAGTAAGATGAAGTGACACGCGTTATAAATAATATTTAATATTATATTTGTACATTATTTTTTAATATTATATTTGTACATTATTTTTTCAATAGTACTAACAATACTACATAATAATCATTTCTTGAAATCTAACAAATATTATTATCAAACTATATTATATTCGGAAAAGTGACTATTAGAAAGAATAATTGCATACTTACAATACGTCATTGTTAAGAATTACAAAGTCATTTTTTAAAAATCATACTTGCTTGATGAATGATAATACAAACATAAAAAAAATATTTAAAAAAAACACGTCTAAGTACATAGAAATAAAAAGAAAGACTTGAGAATGAAATATCTCTTACATTCGTGTACTTCTTTTTTGTTACATGTTAGTTAATTCACAAACAAATATGATAAAGAAGAGAAATAATAATTTTGTATGTGAATCCTCATAAAGTAAATATGAATTTATATAGACAAAATTGAGGAAATGGAAAAATAAGGACTTGAGAATGAAATATTTATTAACTTCATTTATTTTATTTTTTTTGTTACATA